>NW_007257860.1:125408-327939 GCF_000164805.1 Carlito syrichta | reverse complement strand
ACTGCACTCCAGTCTGGGCGACCGAGTGAGACTCCAACTCAAAAAAAAAAAAAAATTAACATCCTGCTATACTAATTGGAAAGATCTAGAAGCAAAAAAGATGAGTCTATGCTATCCTATTATGCTAGAATGCGGGAAAGCAATAAAAGTCTAATAATGACAAAAGGACAGCAATAATTTAACAGAGCTCCCATTGGACAAATTAAACAGCAGAAATAAATAATAGTGACTATTATAGTCATACAAGTATACAAAAATTTCATAGCATCATATTCATACTTAAAAAAAGCCTTGGATGCTATTGAAGTTGCCAGGGCACCAACTCATTTGCTCTTAACTATTTTTGCTGCCTTTTCTATATGTTCTAATGTTGAATAGCCAAAAGGTTGATATAGTAAATTTCTTTTCAAAGAATTCATGTGATAGAATCATCATTTGAAAATAATACATTATCATTTGAAAATGAGTAAATGAATGCTAAAACCATTCAACATTTTCTTAATGATGTAATGCTAAAAGATTACAGGAAGTCACCCATAAAGAATTCTTGCCTAAATATCAAGCTTATAGTTCTACCATCAATTTACAGAAACTAATGAAAAGAGAAAATAAAAATAAGTAACTCTATGAGGCAATAATCAGCAAATTCAAAAGCATCTCTGATACAATCTAAGTGATTTATATATGAACTAGGTATTATATATTATTAAGAAACTACTTTAATTCCCAAGGGTTCATAATGAAATGGCAGTTGTTAGATCAAGAGAAAAGCTTTGTCACACAGGATAACACAGATTAGCTTTTAAATAAGAAAATATAGAGATACATATATCCAAATACATAAAATAAGAAAGAAAATGTGAAACAGTATTGGCAAAGTTGATAATTATTGGTGATCTTAAAAGATTTTTGCTTCTAGTCATTATAACATTACAATTAATTATTTTATTTTTAAAGACAAGTTAGTGATTTTCAACCCAACTAGCTAATTAAAATAGTATTGCAAAAAGAAACAAATGCTAGTGAATAATGTCTTAAAAAAATTCAAAGTGATATTATTAATTAAGATTAAAATGTACTTTTTTATTTATTATTATTTTTTTTTGAGTTGGGAGTCTCACTCTGTTGCCCAGACTGGAGTACAGTGGCCGCTCCCGGCCACCGCAGTCTCAACCTGCTGGGCTCCGGCGATCCTTCCGCCTCAGCCTTCCAAATCGCTGGAACTACAGGTGCACGCTACCATGCCCGGCTAATTTTTTGATTTGTTGTAGAGATGAGGTCTCATCAAGTTGCCCAAGCGGGTCTCTAACCTGCGGGCTCAGGCAATCCACTCACCTTGGCCTCCCAAATTGCTGGGATTACAGGCTGAGCCACCAAGCCCGGCCCTAAAATGTACTTTTATATTCTTACTGAATAATGGAAAAAATTCAAAAAGATTATTGGATTTACATGTATCTTATATAAAATATATATTTTATGTATATATAAATAAATATATATAAATATAATACTACCATAATATTAATATAGCATACATAAATTTCATTTATGTAAATATAATATAGATTGATATACATTATATTGTATGTATATATAATCTCCTTTAAATTAAATTAAAATGTGTTTCATATAACTCTAGTAAGGACAGAAATCAACCCTTCAACTATTTAATGATCTCAGGGACTTCCTTCTTCAGGAAAGCCCAGCAAAGAGTAAGCTCAATCAAACTAACTCAACAGAAGGGCTAAAAGTCTTTAACTAAAATTCTCACAGTCCTTTGAATGATAAGAGCATTTTCTGGATCAGTGCATTAGTTTGCTAGGGCTATCATAACAAAGTACCACAGACTGGGTGGTTTAATCAGCAGAAATATATTTCCTCACAATTGTGGAGAGCAGAAGTACAAGAGTCAGGCGTCAACAGGCGTGAATTCCTCTAACACCTCTTCTTGGAGCTGTTAATGGTTGCCCTCTTGTGTCTTCTCATGGCCTTTCCTCTGTTCGTATTCTCAGCTCCTCCTCTTTAAGGGTATCAGTCACATCGGATTACACCCTGACCTAACGGCCTCATTCAACCTTAATTACCTCTTTAAAGAACTTGTCTCCAAATATAGTCACATTCTGAGATTATGAAGGTTAGGACTTCAACAATTCAATCCATACCAACTAGGAAACTCTCATTTCGCATAGTGAGACATTTGCTACCTTTACCCCCAAAGCCCCAAAATATAAAAAGCTGATCAGGGACAGATTCTCTTCTGGAGTCTACAGTACATCTAGCATTCCTTGGTCTAAAAATAACTATTTCAAGAGTAATAAGATCATGCAAGATAAATCTTGTACTTTGATGCTGAATTTTTCTTTGAGAACTTTCTTCCTTGACTTAGTCTATTCTTGCTGCCATAACAAAACACTTTCTACTGGGCAATTTATGAAGAACAGAAATTTATTACTTATGGGTTCAGAGACTGGAAAGTCCAAAATCAAGGCACTGACAGGTTCAATGTCTGATGAAAGCTTGTTCTCTGCCTCCAAAATGGCTCCTTGCTGTTGCATCCTCACATGCTAGAAGACAGAAAAACAAAAGGAAGTCGAACATTCCCTTCATTCTTTTGTATAACAGTTATAATCCCATTCATGGGGACAATGTTGATGACTTGATTACTTCCCAAAACATCCCACCTCTCAATACTATCACATCGGGTATTAGATTCTAAGTTATGAATTTTGGAAAGATGTATGTTTTCAAACCTTAACACCTCTACATTTTGCTTTACACCACATATCACAAGTAGTTCTTTGTACAATCTGTATATTCTTAAAGAATGCAGAATAAAACTTTGTGCAAGCTAACTATAACTATGACTAAAATGTCTATCAACAAAGGAAATATTTAAATTAATTACAGAAAATTATAAATAATATATGTATTTGTTCAATATTTATTGAGTGCCTATTGTGTGCCAGATGCTGAGCATGGAGCTAGCGATACAATATGAGAGGATCTTCCATTGTGGAGTTCACAATCTATTGGAAAACACACAAGTCAATGATTACTATATAGTGTAATAAATATTTACAAAGGGCTATGGTAGAATAATGATGCGGCATCTAAATCAAGCAAGCAATTAGTTTGAAACATGAATGTGAATGAAGACGGCTGTTTCAGGGAAAAGGAAAACAACATATAGAAGTCAGAAAAAGAGTAAGATACATCAGGGGATATAAATAGTTCAGTATAATTAAAGCAAATATACATGTGTGGAGTGACAGTGGATGAAGTAAAAGAGATAGGCAAGGTTAGTTAAACAAAGGTTAAATGCTTTTTTTTTTTTTTCTTGAGTTAGAGTCTCACTCTGTCACCCAGACTGGAGTGCAGTGGCCGCCCCCGGCCACTGCAGCCTCGACCTGCAGGGCTCTTGCGATCCTTCCGCCTCAGTCTTCCAAGTAGCTGGAACTACAGGCGTGCGCTACCACGCCCGGCTAATTTTTGGTTTTTATTGTAGGGATGAGGTGTCGCCAAGTTGCCCAGGAGGGTCTCGAACCTGCAAACTCAGGCAATCCACTCACCTCAGCTTCCCAAGGCGCGGGATTACAGGCTAAGCCTCCGAGCCTGACTGGTTAAATGCTTTAATCAAAATTGTTAGAACCACTAAAGTATGTGAGGCAAGAGATTGGAATGATTAGATTTGCATTTTGGAGTACTGTCAATAGATGAGGCCACTGAAGCTCTGTGGGTAAAAAAAAGTTCAAGAGCACCATTATCATTGAGCCACTACTGGGGCTAGACAGCAGATGGCAAGCACAGGAGATCACAGTGCTTTAGACTGTAAAAAATCTAGAATGATTAAATGTTGGAACTGAGTGAAGTGGAAATAAATAGAATGTGGCCCAGATTATTAGTCAAGGACACCAAGAGGGAGAAATTAGAAGGACCAAATCTGGAGTGAAAAGGTCTTGAGTTTTAAAGGTATGAGCTCAATTTGGGATGTGCTACTTTATGATACTTTTGGGATACTTAAGTAGGTGCACTCAGAAAAGCAATTGGGCATACTAGCTTGGATTAGAGATACAAGTTTGCAATCATTTGGCACTATATTCTGGATAATTCCTCCTAGTCAAGGTTTTAATTTTCTCCTCAGTTACTCAGTCTGCTGTTAAAACTGTCCATTAGGTGTTTAATTTTGGTTACTATTATATTTTTAATTCACAGATTCTTCATTTGTTTTTCCCAAATATGACAGCATTTTTCTGCTTTCCAGTTTCCTGTAGAGATCTTCAAATGTGTATTTTACTTTTTTAAACACATCAAGCACAATTATTTTATAATCTATATCAAACAGCTAAACAAGGTGAAGCAGTAAAAGATTTGAACTAAAAACAGAAAGAAACAGTATCAGAGGAGATAAGAGGAGAGCTGGGTGTGTGAATGAAAGAATATAAAAGAGCAAATATAGTAGGAACAATCAATAATGCAGAAAAATAATTAATGGATTCATCCATGTGAGTGCATTAGTGATTTTAGCGATAACACTTTCAAAGAAGAAAAGAGACAGAAGCCAAATTAGCACTACTGTGAATGGGGAGCAGAAGATGCACAGCGAGCTTTCCATATACTTTCAAGACACTTTAATGAAGAGGGAAGAAAAGAGAAGACCGAGTAGTTTAGAGTAAGTTTTGGGTGGTTTTTTTTACAGTGAAACATGCTCAAAAATTAGTATATGCTTTGGAAATGTACAAACCAATAGAGAAAATGTGATTTAAGAAACATGAAAGAGAGATGATGTATTTGCAAATTTTGTTACTATCAGTGGATGAAACCCACTTAAAATTACATTATAAACAAAGAAATAGTATTGCTTCACTTAATTAAGGTGCTGGATCTAGCACTCAAATGCTATCATCAGATTCAATCCTTCCGTTTCTCGGTGAAGCTGTCTCCATATAGTGAGAAAGGAAGCCAGTGACAAGACATACATCTTACCAACCTCATGCCTTCAAGTTCTATGAACATCTTTCTCCCTATCACTAACAAAAAATACAGAGAATAAAATAGTACCAGGAACCAAGTAGATTATATCCAAACCACTTGTATCCTGCCAGCAAAATGAAGTATATTGGTTGATCATGCTTAGATTATATTCATATCTCTGTAACATGAAGGCATAACCCAATCTCAATCAAAAAAATAAGGAAAAGATACTACCCTAGCAAAAACAACAAATGGTGGAGTGAGTGGGAAATAGATGGCATCAGCTGTTCTAGGAATAAGCTAGTGATACAGTCTAAAGAGATTTGATAAAAGGACTTTTACTCTTTAATGAAGATTCAATTATGGCTGTTGGAAGTAAGATGGAGGATTATGAACATGTAATGTACAATCTGTTTTTGAGAGAACTTGCAAGATATTTAGGAGTCAAATATTAAACATTCTAAATTTTCTAATTATATAGGGAAAATTACTATTCAGTACAATATGAAAAATGTCTCAAGACAGCACGTGAAAATGAACATCCTATAAAAATATAGAGTGAGAAATTCTTGTGGAGGCGATCAGCCTAGCATAGTTTCACAAAAAAAGAATAAAAAGCAGATGAAACTAAAGAGAAGTAAATGGAAGAGAGAATACAACCAAGAAAGAGATCAAGGATTTGGGATGTGCTTTGACTGTGGATGAACAGGAGATGGTCCAACGGTATTGTTAAATTTTGGATAGAAAGAATACAGATGACAGATTTTCATAAAATAACCCACCTCTTACCAAAACTATTAGGAAAAGGCATTTCTCATTATACAGAGAGAAAATGTGATATATGGATACAGTAGTGTTTCTAAGGGTTAACTACTATGTTTTAATAGATACTGGGAAGCACCTGCTGGCAAAGACATTAGGAAGGAGAAAAAGTCTGGCAGAGCATATATATTTTGGAAAACTCCTCAGCTAATTTTTATATATAACCCCTTCAACATTGCCAAAGAGTATCTGCTTTAGAGAGTTAGTGTAGATTCTTAGCTTTGTGATTCCTAATCTTTCACATGTGCCCAATTATTTCTAAATCAGGTGTACATGTGTGGACTCATAGAAGGACTTATAAATAGCCAGGCATGGTAGCGCATGTCTGTAATTCCAGCTACTTGGAAGACTGAGGCGGAAGGATCGCCGGCGCCCAGCAGGTCGTGGCTGCAGTGGCCGGGAGCGGCCACTGAACTCCAGTCTGGGCGACAAAGTGAGACTCCAACTCAAAAAAAAAAAAAAAGGACTTATATTTTGTCATTAAACACATGAAAATAATTTCAGCCTACTAATAATTAACTGAAACACAAATTAAAGCAATAATTGTTCATCGGTTTTTCTCATTAAGAGTTAAAATAGTTCAAAGATTATATGTAGTATGCAGTGATGGGTAGGGCAGTGGAAAATATGGAGTTTTACGCATGCTTCATAAGATAATACAATTTCAAAAACGCTTTTAATTGCAGTGGGTAATATATTAATACACCACAATTTTCAATATGCAATTTCTTTCAACTGCTTTTCTACTTCTAGAAAACTATCTTGTAGAATCAAAAATTAAATATACAAAAATGTATATACAAGGATGTTTATTATTTGTAACTTTGCAATATTGAAAATATCAATATCTATCAACAGTAAGCTGAATATATTTTACTTGAATATTATAGACATAAAATATAACTGAAACTTTTAAACAGGATAAGATACAATTATATACATTCACTTATCTACTATATATAAGCTGTTTGGTAAAAAAGGATAAAATCAGTATGCGATCAACCAAACAATATTTTTTCTTAAAAAGTCATTAGGTGCTGCAGATTTACATTTACATTTAAATATATATGTTGACTTAAACATTAAATATAACTGGAAAGATAAAACCAAGTAATTATCAGTAATTCAGATTGGATGTTATACAGACAAATTTCAATTTCTATGACTCTTACTGCTGAAAATTTTTATAGCGAGTATGTGGTAGTTTAACAATATAAATAATAAAATATATTTTTTTCATTTTATAATAAATTATAGAAAATGCTAATAGCAAAATAGACAAATTTAAGTCATTAAAAAGAAAGGATTCAGTAACAGTTGATACAAAACAGAAGGAAAAACGAAGAGAGACACATACAAATCTAGGGCTTAATTAAGTTTGGATGGTCATGTCAATAACACTAAAAAACAGGAAAATAAGATGATAAATTCATTTGGGAATATTCTGCTGTATTTCTCTGTTGTAACACATCTCACTTTATTTAACTACTACTTTATTGTGTGTCCTCCAAAGATATACTTTTGTTTTCTTATTTCCTGACACAAAGTCTAACATAGTAGGCACCTGATAAATGTTTACTGAATTAATACATAAATTAAGTAATTAGTACTTTCTATATGTAGTTTTAAAAGGCACATTTAGACTCAGTAGAGAAGCTTGGTAAGAATCATCCTAAAGTCATTAGAATGACGATTTTGAAAAGATTGTTCAAATGAATGGACGAATAAAGAGAAGATTTAATATATATATATATGCCCAAAGAAACAAAAATCATTCTACAAAAAAGATACCTATGCATGCATGTTTACTGCAGAACTATTCACAATAGTAAAAACATGGAACCAATCATGCTGCCCATTGAAAGTGGACTAGCTTAAACAAAAAAAATTACATATACACAATGAACAATTATGCAGCCATAAAGAAGGACAAAATTATGGACTTGGTAACAACTTGGATGGATTTAGAGTCCATCATACTCAATGATCTATCACAGAGACAAAGAACTGAGTACCACATGTTCTTACTCATAAGTGGACCCTGAACATCTAGCATAATACTACAAGAAAGGGATTGGCAGTAACGGGATACTGCCAAGGGACCAGGTGGGGGGCGAGGGGGCGGGAGGCATAAATATCAATAAGGGTGCCGGATCCTAATCCAGGCAAAGTGAGGTCCAACGTGAAGCCTAAACTTCACCTGTACATAAACCATTTATGCACCCAATCTTGACTTGTACCCCATATCTTTAAAATTAATAAGAAATAAAAGAATTAATGTGTGCTTAGATTAGAAGATAGCTGGCCGGGCTCGGTGACTCAGCCTGTAATCCCGCGCTTTGGGAGGTCGAGGTGAGTGGATTGCATGAGTCCATGGGTTCGAAACCCGCCTGGGCAACTTGGTGAGACCTCATCTCTACAATAAATCAAAAAATGACCCTGGTGTGGTAGCGCACGCCTGTAGTTCCAGTTACATGGAAGGCTGAGGCAGAAGGATCGCCGGAGCCCAGCAGGTCAAGACTGCAGTGGCCAGGAGCAGCCACTGCACTCCAGTCTGGGTGACAGAGTGAAACTCCAACTCAAAAGAAGATAGCTGATGTTATCTCTAGTTTCAGGAATGTTTTTAAAACAAAGGGTAATTTTTAACAAATTAATTTTCTCAATATATAATACAACAAACAACCTGGAAAAGTAATATAACTTTTGGGAAGGACATCTCTGCTGCACTCTGAAAGAGTTTATGTAAGGCTGGAAAAATTATTTGTCAAAATTTGCCAGAATACATCAGTGCACCATGTGAACCTGGAATTTTCTTCATGGAAAACTGAAAAATGCATAATTCAATTTCTGTATCATAGTTTCCATTTCTTGTACCAGTTAGTGAGATGTACACGTCAGGGATTTTTTTTTTTCCTACTTCAATGAATAATTGAATCTATTGGCCTAAAGTTGTTATGACATCCCTTATTTATCCAAAGACAGATGGCTGAGTAGTGATGCCTTCTCTATCATTCTCAATGCTTATAATTTATGAAATAAAATACAGATTGATTAGTCTTTCTAGAGATTTATCAATTTTATTAATCACTTCAAATTATCAAATTTTATCAATGAAAGACCAAATTTTGAAGATCAAAATGAAAGTTTCATTGGCAGCATACTCACCAAGACTCATGCAAAACAGATAATTACTTTCCAAGAGGAAGGAGATTTGAATGCTAATAAGCCAAAACCTTTTTAAAATTCAAATTGCCTCACAATCCATCTTATTGCCTGTTCAGCATTTATTTATTGATTCAACAAATATTTTTGATACCTATTTATACTAGTTACTTTTCTAATTCCCATGTAGCCTTCTTCAGCAATAAAAAGTCTTAATGCAACTCTATTAAATATCCCCAAACACACACCTTCTACTTTCTCCCCCAAAAGATAATTGAAGTTCTTATCTCTCAACAATCAGCCTAAAATAAAGAATACCTGAAATGATGTTTTTCCCTCTGCTTCTTTTGTAATTCTGCCTCAATGATCAGCTACCTTTAGACTAAAATGTATAATTAGCCTCCACAAACAAATTCTATACATAATAATGCATGGAAAAGAAAGAAATAAAAGGAAAATTAATTTTACAATATATGTATATTCATATCACAGAGAGTAAAATATACTAATGGAAAATATGTCACTTTTTTGGCAGCTGGTGGCAAGGCTATAGCTGGTATTTATAATTTATAAGTTCTTCCCATTTCATTCTCAGCATGATTCAAGCCAGCATCACAGAAATTGGGAGTTCTCTTCTGAATGGGATGGTAACAACATTTATTTCTGAGAAATACAAGATCATGTCGGTCTACTTATATAGGTTTCTAAGTTGCCTTATATGTTACCTCTGTACATGATGAACCCCTCAGTTCCAGTCTTTCTTCTCCCTGTCCTATTGTATTCTTTTAACTTTCTCTATTAAAGTCAGAATTAATAACCCAACAGAAACTCTGACCCCTTTCTTTGCCCATATCATATGAAGCTTAAAATATTTGGGAAGCAATTACAACTTTCAATTCAAAGGGGAGAAAAACTGAGTCATCTAATAGAAATAGTCATTCCTTGGGTAATACAATTTCTAATCAGTAATCTTGTGAGCAGTGTAGGAACAGAAAGCAAAAACCATTTAGAAATAATAGTGATAGGACAACACTCAATTTTATCCCTTGACTTGTCAGTCCTATGTGGCTTAGCTATGTAAGAAATAGGACTGAATATTTGTGAGTAGCTTAGAAAATGCACTATAAGACAGCAACTGCTTGCCAAATCTACAAGGGCTTCTCACTGCTTCACCACTGTAACTGTATCTTTAAGAGGACATATCATTGTTCTGTTAGGCCCACTATTTCTGGAGGATGAGTTTCTTTTTAAGAACAGTCTATCAGTCCATTGTCCTTTTTCCTGTACTATAAAGTCCTTGATCAGATATAAATTTGATGATCCATAGAGCAGGTCATCTTGCTCACCTTGTACTAAAAGCTTCCTCTGAATAAATGACCAATAACAGAGGACAAATTTTCAGAATGTATCCCAAAGGCTCGTGTGCATATGAATTATCAAAACCTAGTTTTTGCAAATTCTCCAAATAAATAGGCAGTCTGTCTTATTAAACAAGTCATTAATTAATACATAGCATTAGCTCATTCTATCTTTCATCTGGGTCAAGGTAGATAATACTATTCTCTGGTTTAAGATCTGCCTACCAGAAGGATTATTTTTTCTACAGATCTTAGGTGCCACATGGTCTGAAATTCTAATATAGTAGCACTCCATTTTTAAATAGTATCAACGTATTATGAAAACCAAACTCAGAATTGTTTCCTCCTTAGTCAACTAGTGTTAGAAAGCTTCCCATAAAACCATAGAAAAGGAAGGTAAAACAATGTAGCAATATATGCATTTTGGGATTAGAAATCATTACTCATAAAACTTACCTATGAGTTCAGAATATGCTCAGTACCACATATACAACTTGCACTAACTCATGAAATAATTACACTAATTTTGTGACTAGGTTGATTAGATAACATCCAGCTCTTAATGGAAGTCTGAGGTTTCATGGTCACCTATGTGTCCCATTACCAGATGCCGTCTGGGGTCAAAAGTTATTCCTCAGATGCAAAGTGAGACCACATCTTTGCTCTAAAATTCAAGAGGCCAGTGCCAAGATTTTCCTCCTGGTTCTTGGGTGGAAAATTTAATTAACCTGTTTCTTTTATACATGTTTAGTGTGGCTACTAGGAAAATTAAAACTACATATGTAGTTCTCATTGTAATTCTATCAGACAGCTCTGCTCTGTAGGTTTTCCTTCTATAAAATGACTAATAAAGTGGCTTTCAAGGAATTAATATTCTTTAGAACTAATGTTATTGAAATGATTGACAGTTTTTCTTCATTCAATTAGTAGTTACCCTGATAAATCCAGATTCTTTTTTACAGAATATCTGGAGGAAGATTGTAAGTACACAGCTTAATGCAGAGTCCTTCCTTAAAAACTCTCTTGGTCACAACTTCAAAGGACTCTGTTTCTGAAAAATCAGCAGTAAAAATGCATCCCTCTCTTGAGGTGCCTCAAATTAGTTTTCTGTTAAACTGCTATATAACTATACTTACCTGAGATCTTACTATCCCTATTTAAATTCAGAGCCCATTTGAACTATGGAATTTTCCAGCATCTCTAACCTAGGGAAGATTTCAAAATTATTTTAAGTTCAAAATATTCTTCTTTAATTTATATCAAGAAAGCATTGACAAATTACCCTCATTCAAAAATGTTGAGTTTAGCTTTTATTAACCAGGCAAAAGAAATAATAGAATAACACATTAAATTCCAAATTTTAAAAGTTCTGATAAGCACATTAACAACAATAAATTAAATCTAATCTAAAATTACCTTCCTCCCTACATTAAAAAATTACCTCAGGATGTATTTCCACTGTGTTCTCCATTTTTCTCCCATACCCCATTCCCTTAAATGAGCAAAAGCCTGAAATCCTGTGGTTTGTGAGCCTTCTCCCTACGTGTTTGACTTCATAATTGGTCTCCTACACATACTGGAATTGGATTCTAATTATAGGTCTGAAGATAATGAGGAGTGATGGAGAAGGGACATAAGGAAAATTAACTTCCTCTTGAAAGGTAAACTCTTCTGACAAGGCACTGACAGTGTCTTTCTTCAAACAGGGGAGAAAAATCATTATCAAACACAAGAGAGGAGGCTGTGAGATCAGGCAGGGAAGACTTAGTGGGTGTGATTCCAGTTACTTGAAAACACTTCTGCATTATCACAAAAAGGCCCTAAAATCTCTGAAATCTTTCTCCTATTTAATTCTCCCCCACGTCATCTCTCCCCCCCAAAATAGAAAAATATAAGTAATTTAAATCTGTGCTAAATCTCCTGACACCTCCCAAACCAGCCCCTAGCACAGAGAAATTCCGTAAACATAATCAAGAGCTAAAAAACTCTAGGTTATTTAAAGTAGTCAACATAAATAAACATGTATAAACACATGTAAAGTTGCATAACTTAGTCTACAAAGTTAGTATAAATTTGATTCAAGATAATTATAAGCTTCAAAATACTCTGAAAAATACTCTAGACTAATCTTATTTATAAAATTAGAAGCAAAGCAAATCTAAATAAAAATAAAATTTGACAGTTTGTCAAGGATGTTCTAGATGAATTTATCTTAGACTATTTTAAGATTTTAAGAGATAAAGTAATATGATTTCAAATGTTAATTAAATAAAGGTAAAAACAATAAAATTTTATTCATAGATAGTGAGAGCTTTTTAATAAAATTTAATAATACCAGACCTGGTAAAGAATAAGTGTGATAAATTTTCACCCCCAAATATTAAACATCTATGTATAATTCTTAATACTATTATCAGAAATGCTATTAGAAAAAAATTCTATTAGAATACATTTAATAAAATGACAAGGTAAGTACACACAAATAAATAGTATTGCAGCACACAATCTACCAAAAATATTTAAATGGATCTCAAAAATATATTTCACAGTAGAATTTAATAATTCTGAGGGATAAATTAGATAAGATCTTTGAAGTTTCACTGAGTGAATTATGGGTTGAATTATGTATTCCTTCAAAGTTCATATGTTGAGACCTAATCACCATGGTGGCAGTATCAGAGGTTAGGACTTCTGGAAGTTGATTAGGTCATAAAGCTTCACCTGTTAAAAAAAGATAATACCTTATAAAAGAGACTTCAAAAAGCTGCTTCTTCTTCTTTGCTTTGACATATAAGAACTTATCCTTCCCCCTCCCTGCCAAGTAAGGATGTGGCAGCAAGGTGCCATCTGTGAAGTAGTGAGTCCTTCAATGGACACCAAATCTGCTGGTGCTTTGACTTGGACTTCCCAACCTAGAAAAATGTGAGCAATAAATTTCAGTTATTTGTAAATTTTTCAGTCTATGGCATTTTTGTTATAGCCCAGGAACAGAATAAGTTTAAGATTAAAATAATACATTGTTGAAATCCACAAAAAAGTTTAATAAATGAAAACAAGAGGAAAATCTTTTTTCTAAATTAATTTATTTCTTGAATTAATCACCAGTGGCATTTTTTAAACCTAGCAAGCTGATTCTAAGATTTCTACAGAAAAATAAAATTGCAAAAACAACTAAGGAAATTGGGTGAATAGGAAAAACAAAGATAAAGGTTTGATCTTTCAAATTACAAAAATATCAGAAAACAACCATAATTTGCACAAATAGTTTGGAAAAATATGAAGGGGACTCCAAAAAAAGTGGAATTTATTTACTAAAAATTGTGTATTTATTCTTACATGTTTAAACTTCAGCCACCTTCAAAGTACTCTCTATTTGATATAATACACCTATCATAATGCCTTTTCCACTGCTCAAAACAGTTTTTGAACTTGTCAGTTTTGATGCCTTTTAGTGCTTCTGCCATTTTTTGTTTCACCTCTTCCACATTGACAAAATGTTTTCCTTAAACATTTTGTCCTTAAAAAGTCCTTAAAGGACTTTTTTCATCTTGGGAAACAAAAAAGAGTTGCTCGGGGCAAAATCAAATGAATAAGGTTGGTAGGGGGCCATGCCATTTTTGGCCCAAAACCAATGAACGCTCAGTGTGGGGTGGGCAAGTGTATTCATAAATCATTCATCATGGTAGGCAAACGTGTTGAATGAATCTCCAAAAAACATTTACTAAAGCCGAACATAGCTTCTCACAGCACTGGCTGGTACACGGATGCTGATGGGTTCCTAGAACACTCACTTAGCTGAGGAAGCCTGTATTACAAGGAACCTGTCCTCCAAAAAACAATTCCAAGTTTTTGTGGGTCCTTCTTTGTGCAATAGTGAGTACACGAAGGAACCCATGTACATATGGAGATTACTATATAATATGCAAGGCATTTGGAATAGGTGAAACTAATGAACTACTCAATGTAGGAGGAATAATGACTGCATTGGGAACATTTGCAATTTTTCTAACAACATTTGAATATTCATACCACAGTATATTAAGAACTTCTTCAACTAAAAGGGTAGAATATACTTAGTTAAAAATTGCTTCTGGCACAGAAGAAAAAACACAATAGTTAATTTATATGTAAATATTAATTCATACAATAACTTAAACCTTATTGATAATCAGAGAAACATAAATTAATAATGATAAATTATTCACGACTCATTTAGACTGTCAGGAGTTAAAAGTATTTAATAAGTGTTTGTTCAGTTATAAAAAAAAATGAGTGTACTCACTTATTGTTGGTCAGTCTATAAGTTGGAGAACATTTTGGAAGTCATTACTGTCCATGAAAACAAAATCTACTCCATTCTCCCTCAATAATCCCACTGGCAAGAATATTGTCAATTAAATTCTGGGCACTTGTGTACAATGTTATACATACAAGGATGTTCATGGCAGTGTCACTTACAATAGTGTAGAATTCTTCATATTGTAAAATTCCAAACAACCTAATATATGTTTAAAAATATCATGCTATATTTCAATATTAGAATACTATGCAGAAATTACAAAACATTATTAATGATTTCATAAATTATCTCTGGGGAGAAGAATGCAACTGGGGAAAGAGAAGCGAATCTTGCACATTTATTCCATGACCTTCCGATTTGTTTCAAATTTTTATAATCACTAAGTATTTAATTATTTTTTTAATAATGACTAAACAAATCAAAAAGGAGATGGCTAATCAGAATGGTTTATGAACTTTGACATTGCTCCAGGTCATGCAATCATATTGACCATGCACCAATTACCAGTATTCATTAAGGAGGCTGAATTCCATACAATGTCAAATTGGGCATTAATATATACCCAATATATTAATATAGGGTATCAATATATGAATTATAGAATACCTCTGAGACCTAAAGCTCTTAACATCTATTCTAGAATTCAGAAGATAGTAATGTTAAAACACAAAAAGGATTCATTTATTAACCATATACTTCAAAATATCAGAAATCCTATCTATCTTCTTCACAATTGTTTCTTCAGTACTAATGGAAGGTCTGGCACATGATAGGCAGACAGTATTTTTAAAGCAAATGTAAACAGAATAAGAGGTAAAACATTATTTTCAGACAATAGCAAGTAATCATTTGTGTCTTTTACTCTACCTGTTTCTCATGAGATTTAAAGTTTCTATTACTTTCCAATATTAAATTAATATTAAGAAAGTCTTCAATAATAGCTGTGATTTTCAAGTTTCCGTTCAAAACTAAATATATAATGCCTAATATTTAAAATATTTACCTTGATTTTAAATTGTAAGATTGTTTAATGTCCTTTCTCTTAACAAAAACAGCATTAATTTGTTAGAAAATTAGACATGTTTTCTCTCAGGTATTTGCTAACTTATTAGCCTGTATTTATATATCATTATCAGATCTGAGTAGGTTTCACTGAACCAGGTTCAACTGGAATTTTAAGAGGATTATATTATGATGTTGGGGCAAAGAATTAGCATTTGCCTCACTTCTCCAATCTTCTATCATATATATTCTGAGAAAAAAAAAGATTACCCCAAGTTTGTATGACTCTGTTATCTAGAAATAGGGCAGAAATAAAAATCTGTGATATTTAGTGTTATATCACCAGACCTATAGATGAGCTGGAGAAAGTCAAAAAGTTAATTTAGAGTGTGTTTTCTTTGAAAAAAAAAATTATCTTTGACATGTGTTCTTAAAAATATCAGTTAGCACAACAATTAGTAAGCCTTCGGCTTTCTCTAATGTAATTGAAGGATACTCATTTACCAGTTCTCATTGGACAAGAGTCCAGAAAATTAGGGAGAAGGAATTCTCAATCAGTTACTCAGAACTGAAGTCTCAGTCTCTTACTACAAGAAAGTGAAGATTTTGGAAATAATTAAGCAGTAGACTTCCGTCAATGGATGAGAAAAAGAATCTTCATTAGGATGTAATTGAAAAGTAGTCCTTCTTTCCTATGGGAGGGTACCAAGTTGCAGCACCAAAAAAAATTTGAGAAGAGATTTATTGGTATAAAGCACTGAAATTAAAGTCAGGATATGCAGGAAAAAATAGGAAGGAGACTCTGAGTGCCCCTGATTTCTGAACATTTAAAAATGTCACATGCCTTCCTTGGGCGTTACAAAGAAAGTCCAAGCTGGCAGGCCCAGAGACCTATAATTTTGTAAATAATCTTTTATTACTTTATCATGGCTGACACCACAAAGTACTACAAACTGGGTGGTTTAAAACAGCAGAATTTGGCTGGGCTTGGTGGCTCAGCCTGTAATCCCAGCACTTTGGGAGGCTGAGGCGAGTGGATTTCCTGAGCTCTCAGGGTTCGAGAACCACCTGGACAACTTCACGAGACCTCATCTCTACAATAAATCAAAAATTAGCCAGACGTGGTAGCCGCGCCTATAGTTCTGGTTACTCGGAAGGCTGAGGCGGAAGGATCGCCGGAGCCCGGCAGGTCGAGGCTGCGGTGGCCGGGAGCGGCCACTGCACTCCAGTTGGGCAACAGAGTGTGACTCCAACTCAAAACAAAACAAAACAAAAAAGCAGCAGAACTTTTACTATTTTACTATAAGTCAAAAATCAAGATACTGGGAAGATTTATTTCTTTTTGGAGCTTATATTGCATGAAGTCGAATCTATTGCATGCCTGTTTCAACTTCCGGTGGTTGCTGGAAATCCTTGGTGCCCTGGCTTGAAGCTGCATCATTTTAATCTCAGCCTTCGTTGTTACAGTGCCATCTTTGCTGTATGTTTGTGTCCAAATGTTCCTCTTCTTATTAGGACACCAGTTTTACTGTATTTAGGGACTACCTAATCCAATATATCTTACCCTGATTACATCTACAGACACATATTTCCAAATAAGACACATACACAGGTCCTGAGTGGATATAAATTTGGAGATAACACTCTTTAATCCAGCACAAATCCTCAAAAAGACATAAATCTTATACATATGGATGAAACAAAAATATCCTTTTAAAACAATACTTATCTTTGCTCTGCACAATGAACTCTAGTAGTTTCTAGTCTCTTAATTTTATTGTTTTAAACTTGTTACAATCCAAGAAATTGAATCCATGATCCAATAATATATAGCCATCACAGTCTGAAAACACTTAACTAGACCAATAATATGTATCATCCTAAGCGTTTTAAGTCACTGATAACATCACACTAACCTGTCTACTGAAAGGTTGGTAAGACAAAGAAAAGAGCAGAGGGGTGTCAATCCTACTATGTGTTTTACAGATCTCCAGAAGAGAGGGCTATGGGTTTACTGAGTTTCCTAGAACAGTCACTAGTACCCTTGCAATCAATAAAAAGTCCCACAATTCTGTTGACAGGATTCTACAGGGACAGAGAGGATGCAGGCAAACTAGATAGTAAGACCATCTCACGGGGTTAGCAAAGGTGATCCTTTGAGAAAAAAGAGAAGGGCTAGAGGGAGAAGTAAATATTTAGGTTGCATTTCTATTAAATTATATTCTATATTATTTTTTATTGAAAACAGCTCTAGCCGGGCTCTGTGGCTCAGCCAGTAATCCCGCGCCATGGGAGGTTGAGGTGAGTGGATTGCCTGAGCCCGCGGGTTCGAGACCCGCCTGGGCAACTTGGTGAGACCTCATCTCCACAATAAATCAAAAAATTAGCTAGGTGTGGTAGTACGCACCTGTAATTCCAGCTACCTGGAAGGCTGAGGCCGAAGGATCGCCAGAGCCCCGCAGGTCAAGGCTGCGGTGGCTGGGAGCGGCCACTGCACTCCAGTCTGGGTGACAGAGTGAGACTCCAACTCAAAAAAAAAAAAAGAAAAGAAAAGAAAACAGCTCTTATTAACAAAGCTTAAAATGTTTCTAGCGGTTCTTGTATTTTTTTCATCTGCAAAAATTTCTAACCAAAAGGAGCAAAACACCCTTGAAAAGTAACCCCTTCTACAATTCCATTGGCAAGTGTGTTATTTGAGAAATCTCCAGGTGCCAAATTGAATACTTCTGAGTTAAAGTCCTTGATAGAGAATAAAGAACAGAGGTGTCCTTTCCAAGTCATTTTTACGACTCGCCCCAAACCTTAACTATAAGCTAAGAGTTCATACCAATGATTAACCTGGGAACAAAACTCCTCTGCAATATTAATTGATCTAATAAAATATTCTTCCTTAGGCTGCTTTTCACACATTCATTTTATTATCAAGTAGGCAACCAGTCATAGGAGTTATAGTTCTCTCTCTTTTTTTGTACTCACGTGCTAGGATGAAGTAATGGATAGTATGATGAGCTAGTCCTTTATAACATTGCTCCAGAGAAACCAAAAAGAAAAAAAAAGTTGTACTTTAAAACACGGAAATTATCAAGGTGAGATTCTAATTTATAATGTCATACACATGAACTTCAGAGGGATATCCTCTTTCAGTCTGGAATTTTCCTCTGCATTTGGCTTTTCACAGACTCTCCCTGGCTTGTATAGTATCTTTATTTAAGGACACCTTTATAATTTGTTTAAATATAAAAAAGTTGTCATTTTAAAACCACAAAGCACTGGCCAAGTCTAGTCTTAATCATAACATTAAGCAAATTAAAAAAATATTATGCTTGAAAATTGATATCACTACAGTTATATTACTTGCTATATAATTTATATAATTATTGTACTTTCTCAGCTGTAAGGTATTTTAATTACCATATCAGAAATTTAAAGTTGTGATATGCTTAATATATGCTATGTAAGAAAAAGTCTCTGAGTTTTAGAGCTCTAGAATGCTATCTGTAGAAAATAAACAGTGATTTTGTTTTCTTTCTTATTACAGAGTCGGTACTATCCTGAGGCAAAACTCAGAGTATATACTAACCAGTTCTAACACACTGGATTTGTTTTCCGACCTCCACTATCCCCTCCAATGAATAAAAGGCATTTACAATTAGTTACCTTTTGGCAAGCTCATGGCAATGTTATTTTTAAATTTCATTTTCTGATAAACTCCTGGACTCAAGAATGGTTTGCTGACCTATCTCTAAACAAAGTCCTGGATATTCCTCTTAAAATACAGATATCTCACTCCACCTGTCTTCAGAATCTTCATAACTGATCTCCCTGTGGTAATGACATAACTTCAAATACTTAGTTACTGATAAGTATGACTGATAACAACAGTTGTAATAAAATGAAGTTTATTAATATGGGGAAAACATTGTCTAAAAACTCAGGCTTGTTCTAAAACAGCATGCATCTGAATGAATGTGAAAACTATTAAGCTATCTGCTATGTGACATTGTAGCTCAAGCAGACCA
Organism: Carlito syrichta; assembly: GCF_000164805.1. Classification (NCBI taxonomy): domain Eukaryota; kingdom Metazoa; phylum Chordata; class Mammalia; order Primates; family Tarsiidae; genus Carlito; species Carlito syrichta. Next base: position 308,305 of record NW_007257860.1, on the reverse strand, counting down.
GGGATTAAGTTTCACAACCCATTTGTATCTTCTTTGTCATAGATCAGCATCAGCTTTTTTTTCAAGAAGTTTAATTTCTTTTGACTATAGCAAAAATAGTCAAATTAATTTTGCAGATAATTTTTTTGGACAGGAGACAAATAAATTCTCATAGACTCCCTCCCACCCCGCAAATATATTTTTATTTTATTTAACTTTCCATTATTTTCAACATTGATTTTTCAAACATTCACTTATCACTTATTCTCCAAACCATACTCTACCGTCAAGAGCACACAATTATGTTCTTCCTCTACGATCATTATCTATGCACTTTTAAAATCTTCTCATTGAATTATTGAACGACTCTTTCTACTCTCTATAAATTATCTTACCCAATCATCACACAGCTTAATAAAAAGAAAAGCCTACTGTCTCATCCTGAAACTTAAAACAAAATTTGTCCCAGCACTTTGGGAGGCTGAGGTGAATGGATTGCCTGAGCCCATGGGTTCGAGATCAGCCGGGCAAATTGGAGAGACTCTCTACAATAAATCATAAATTAATTGGGCATGGAAGCGTGCACCTGTAGTTCTGGCTACTTGGAAGACTGAAGTGGAAGGATCGAGAGAGCCCAGCAGATCGATGCTCAGATGACTGTGAGTATGCCACTGCACTCCAGTCTGGGTGACAAAGCGAGACTCCAACAAAAAAAATAAAAATAAAAATAAAAATTCATATATATATGAAATTTGAAGTGTTGGACATCACATGTGTAATTTAAAAAATTATCTGATGCTGCTCCTCTGTTCATTATTAGTCATATAAAATAACCAAAAAATATATTTCTAATGCAAAAAATCAATTACTTGCTGTACAGAAAAACACCAGCAGGACAACACTAAACTGAGTTTCATTAGTTCAGTTTTTTTTTTTCCCCCCAAGGTCACTTTTAACCTGTGGGGTCAGATGAAATCCCATCTAAACACTAACTCTATTTTCTAAAGAGAGATGCTGCCCAAACAATTTAACAGAACCAGCGAGTCAGCTGAATGTTAGGAGCAGCTACCCAAGTACATAGAGTAGATTTCTAAGACTCTTTGCCACAAAATATTTAAAGAACTTTTCATTAAGATCTGAGAAAGAGCATCAAATGCTTACAATAATGTTTGCTTATCAGTCTAATTTGCTCACAATATCTTTTTGTTTCATTTGTGCATATTTCCAGACAATAGTAGGAAAGTGAATTCATTGATCTTCCAATAGAGTCTTTTTTCCTCTCTCGTCATCCAGGTGATTACATTTCTGAGGCAGAGAGAAACACTGCTTGTAGATGTTCTTTGTCGGGTATGGGAGAATAACATGCTGTGAAGCCAATAAAGGTCTGTTGCAACTGGTGTTTCATATCTAGGCATTCCAAACTTTTTAACAATTTTATTTCTTATCTGCTTCTTTTGGAAAAATGTATCTATCGCCAGCTATAAATCCACACAGTGGGAGGGGGAAGGAATAAAAGAACATTATTGTAAGCCATGGCACTTTGCATATGGTTGACTCTGTTCTCTTGAATTGCAAAAGAACAAACTAACTCTACCAAGTTTATCAAAGATGTGGTACCACTGACATTTAGGTTGTTGTGACTTCAGTTGTGTCAAACATCTTTAAAAGAATGCAAGGGTTTCAGTAACTGAAAACCAATAGGTCAACTCCCACAAAGCTCAGCATTTCTTTTACGCTCTCTATAGAAGCTTGCCTCAGTGCGTGTACCACCTGCCACACCTCCAATGATGCTCATAAAGAAGCTGATCCATGACTAGAAAGATAAATTAATAATGATGTTGTTATCAAATTGATCATCATCCATAACTATAATATTGTCCTACTATCTATCCATATTTGTACAGTGTTGTAGTCTGAATGTTTGTGTCCTTGCAAAATTCGTATGTTGAAATCCTAGCCCTCAAGGTGATGTTATTAGGAGGTGGGACATCCGGGAGGTGAGGTCATGAGGGCAGAGGCTTCGTGAATAGGATTAATGCCTTTATAAAAGAGACCCCTTAACAACTAGTTAGTTCCCTTATGCAATGTAAGGACACAGTGAGAGGGTGTCATCTTTGAGAAAGTGTGCCCTCATCAGACACCAGCTCTGGTAGCGCCTTAATATTGGACTTTTCAGCCTCCAGAGGTGAGATAAATAGATGTATGTTATTTACTTTTCACTCAGTGTATGGTATTTTGTAGCAATCAGACCCGAATAAAGCGTACAGACTCACTCTTTCCAGTATTACATATAAACTTTTCAATTTTGGTCACTATTTTCCATAACTTGGGTGGCTGCCAGAAAACTACTTCAGAATCCTGCATTGAGGTCTATCATATATACGATAACAATAAAAATAACTACTACTTATTAAACACTTAAATATTCCAGATACTTTGTTATGTATTTTATATTAATCCATTAAAACTCAAAATATCTATATAAGGTAAGTAATATTATCCCCATTTTGCTGCTGAGAAACCCGAGGGATGAAGATGTTAACTATATTACCAATGTCACAAGGTAGAGCAGGAATTTTAATTGCAAAACTGTCTAATTTCAAATCCTATTGTTTAAACACTATCCTTTGCTACTCTTTCTCTGCTAACTGGCTTCCTGGTGCCTTATCCAGTTAGTCAAAACTGCTATTTGATGCTAATCCTAATAACTTTGATAATCTTTTTGAGACTAAATACTCTGTCAGTGATTGTAGTTCTGATAAAATAAATAGATATGAGGACACTGTTCCTATGAGAGTAGGGTGCTTTGCCTTTGGAGGAGCATAGTAGGGGCCTTGTTAAATACACAAATTTAGTGATAGATGAAAGGCAGTTTCATGCAGCAAATATGTATATTCTTTCAAATTGTCTTTTTTAAAAAATCAGACTTCATCCAAGTACAAACCAGGTCCGATTCTGCTGAGCTTCCACGATCAGATGAGATCGGCAGTGTTCAGGGTGGTATGGCTGTACCACATGTTCTCACTCATAAATGGACCTTGAGCAATTATTGTAATACTATAAGAAAAGGATTCGCAGTAGCAGGAAACTGGGGGGCCAGGGGGAGGTGGAATTGGCAGTAGTGGAAATCTGCCAGGGGAGGGAAGGCACACTTCATCAACAAGGTTGTCTGCGTAACGAACATTTGTACACCTAACCCTGAATTGTACCCCACATCTTTAAAATAAAAATAAATAAATAAGTAAAAATAAAAATCAAATTTCATATAAAATTTGTAAAGCTAATTATTGGCACTTTTCTTAGCTTTAGAAAAACTCTGGCTCTAGACAGAGTCCCCAAAGCTCTAGCATGCACATGACTTCTCTGATTAAGGTTTTTTTTTTTTTTTTTAATAAAGAAGCAAGGACTTGTCAGTTTTTTAAAACCACTCTCTAAATTTGGTAACCTTTAAACTAAATTTCATTCTAATAAAAGTTAATATTTTTTAACATGTCATAAACCTTAGAAAATTATTGATATTAATTTCATTAATAAGGTGCACTAATTAAATTTCAAATGCTGCATCTGGTTTGGGACAAATGGTTGAAATTCTTCCTTCTCATTTTTGAAATTTGTTACAGATGCCACGAATACAAGTCTCAGTTACTCTAATTTGTAAACTTATTCTCAGAGATTAGGACAATTCCTTAGGTGATAGGTATGGCAGATGCCACAGTGGTGCTGTTTTATTAAACAAAAAAAATTTCCTAATATAAAACTATATTTTTTATTTTGTTAAAAGAATCACAAATAATAATGATTTTTTAAATAAAAAGAGAAGCATTATATTAGTAGTAAGCAAAACTAATCCTAATTAAGCTAGTTATATATCCCTCTGTGTTGCCATCTTTCTTCTTATATCAACTAAAAATAAAATCATAGTTCTAATTTTACACTTACTACCAGATATATTTACTGGGTTTTAATTTTTATCACAGTCCTTTTAGGTGTTTAATGTATGCTTGATAAGTTTTTATATAATAAACAGGTATATCTGTTTCACCTTTACATCTAAAAATATAAATATATGATTATGATAGAAGCATCTATGTGAATTAATTATAAACATCTAAATCCATAAATAAATATACAACATATAATTATAAGAAATAAAATTCAAATTTTTCTGGATTATAACAGGCTGATTATTTAAAATAGTTAAATGTCAAAATCTAATTTTATTCTCAGCTACTGTGATCCACAGGTGCAGGAATTTTGCTCAGTTAAAATAATTATAGAAAATTAAAGTGAATATGAAAAATTCCATTCATTGTGGTGGATTCCATTAGTAGGCAAAACAGTACAAAAGTTAAATAACTTCAGGTTTAAATGTTTATGTACCAACAATATAAAGTGAAATTATAAGATGTTTTATTTTTCCCTAATTATATAGCACATATATAATTCCTCATCCTCAGTTCTCAATCTAAAAAACTGTGGCAACTAATATTTTCTCACCTAACTTTAGTGCTTAAACTCATTTGGCGATAAATCTTGTCCTTGACTGCCACTTTTTCACTTAAGAAGCATAAACTTGACCCATCATCAAATACCTAAATGCAAACTCCTGTAGATGCTAAAGTCAGCATAATGTATCTTCTTAGGTGAGACTCATTGACAACCAAACACTATTAGATAGATAGATAGATAGATAGATAGATAGATAGATAGATAGATAGATTTGGCTTACATTTGAACTTGACTAAATTAAATCTTAATACAATGTTGCTGTTTTTAAATTTTAGATTTGGGAGTATGTTGTACAATAGTGAGGTTTGGGCTTCTATTGATCCCCTTCACACAAATTGTAAGCATAGTATTCAATAAGAGGTTTTTCAACCCTTGTCCTCTTCTCTTCTTCCCCTTTTTAGGAGTCCCCAATATCTGTTGGTCCCATCTTTATATCTGTGTATATCCAGTGTTTGGTTCCCACTTATGGTGTATTTGTACCACATTTTCCTTATTCAGTCCACCAATGATGGACATCTGGATTGGTTCCATGTTTTTGCTATTGTGAATAGCGCTGCAATAAATATACGAATGCAGGTGTCTCTTTGGTAAAACAATTTGTGCGCCTTTGGATATATACCCAGTAGTGAAATAGCTGGGGCCAAATGGTAAATCTAATGTTAGTTTTTTGAGAAATCTCCAAACTACTTTGCATGGGGGCTGAATGAGTTTATGTGACCACCAACACTGTATGAGTATTCCCTTTTCTCCACAACCGCCCCCCGCGCATCTTTTCTTTTTTGACTTTTTAATAATAGCCACTCTGACTGGTGTGAGATGGTATCTCATTGTGGTTTTGATTTGCGTTTCTCTGACAGTTAGTGATGTTGAACACAGAATTCAGAAGTACTAGAATATGGGCAATCTTTATTTTCTCTGTATTTCATAAGCAATTTTATTACTATGCAAATAAACTTCCAGAGCTAATCTAAACATAAGTTTCACTGCAGAAATATTAATATGGGGGTCTACCCCTGACGGCCTTTGGGTTGTTACATAATATCTGGCAGATGCATGTATTACCTTTTGAAATATGAAAAGAAAAATCTGAATTTTTAAATACATAGTGTTTTGAATAAAAAAAGATTAGACACTTGTTTTCGTGTGTGTGTGTGTGTGTGTGTGTGTGTGTGTGTGTGTGTATTTCCCCTTGAATTAGGTGGCACATACATATGTGTATATATAATCATTGTTTAATATAAATGAATGCTAACTTTGTGAAATGCAACCTATGGCAAAAATGTCTAACTTTGTTATGAAAAACTATTTAAAATGAATTTTTAAAATTTCTAAGGGCATATTCAGAGGTTACTACAGATTTGACAATTGTTCTTAGTCACTTCTGGAACCAAATCTAAACACAATACTGTTTGGATGATCGACTCACCAGGGTATAACTGCATATGTACAACTGCCAAGGCTCTTCATATCTTCAAGCATTCTTTGTCAAATGCTGTTCCTGAACAGCGTCTTCTAGCTGACTATTCTCTCTTTAACCAGTGATTAGGAATGTTTGACATTATCTCCAAGTTTATAAGAATGAAAAGCATCTTATCTCTTTGAAAGCAGATTTTCTGGCTTCCTGCCTCCACTTCAAACTTTAGGATACACATTATAATCACCATCATTATCATCTGTTGTAAGGGCTCTCATCTTAATTATGTGTGTTACTCAATACAACCATAGTAGAAATGAGATCTTCAATAAATGATAATTTCTCTATTAAATGAGTTGATATTTAGTTTGATCATTAAGTATTCACATTATCTCATTTGTTCCTCACACAGTGCTATGAGATCAGGAGGGCAATTATGACTTCAGATAAATTCAAATAAAGGTATGTGTAAATACTCAGTTTTTTTAATGTTTATTTTTTATTTTTATTTATTATAAAGATGCGGAGTAAAATTCAGGTTTAGGTATATAAACATTGATCATGCAGGTACCCTTGTTGATGAGGTATGCTCCTCCCTCCCCTAGTAGTTTCCCTCAACTGCCAATCCCACCCCCTCCCCTGACAGTTTTCCACTAATGCCAATCGCTTTCTTATAGCATTATAATTGTTCAAGGTCAGCTTATGAGTGAGAACATATGGAACTCAGGTCTTTGTTTCTGTGATAAATCACTGAATATAATCAACTCCAAATGTATCCAAGTTGCTGCAAAGTCCATATATTTGTCCTTCTTTATGGCTGCATAATATTCCATTGTGTATATGAACCACATTTTTTTTATCCAGTCCAACTTTGATGGGTAACATGGTTGGTTCCATGTTTTTGCTACTGTGAATAGAGCTGCAACAATCATACATGTGCAGGTATCTTTTTTTGTAGAATAATTTGAGTTCCTTCGGGTATATTCCCAATAGGGGAATTGCTGGGTCATATGGAAGGTCAATTTCTAGTTCTCTTAGAAATCACCACACTTGTCTTCCAAAGAGGTTATACTAGTCGCATTCCCACCAGCAGTGTAAAAGCGTTCCTTTTTTTCCACATCCTCGCCAGCATCTGTTGTTGTTTGTTTTATTAATGATGGTCATTCTTACAGGGGTTAGGTGGTATCTCAGTGTGGTTTTGATTTGCATTTCTCTGATGATGAGTGAGGCTGAGCACTTTTTCATGTGTCTGTTGGCTGCCCATATATATTCTTTTGAGAAGTGTCTATTCATATCTTTTGCTCACTTTTTAAAGGGGCTGTTTGTTTTTTTCCTTTCGGTGCATTTGAGTTCCTTGTAGATCCTAGATGTTAGACCTTTGTCAGATATATGGTTGGCAAATATTTTTTTCCCATTCTGTGGGCAGTCTCCCTGCTCTATTGATGGTTTCTTTTGCTTTGCAGAGGCTCGTTAATTTGATGAGGTCTCACTTGTCTATCTTATTTCTTAAGGTATGACCTTTAGGGTTCTGAATAGGAATCGGTTCCCAGTTCCAATTTCCATAAGGGTGTCTCCTGCGCTTTCTAAGATTCTTATAGTTTGAGGTTTTACATTTAGGTTTGTGATCCATTTAGAGTTAATTTTTGTGTATGGTGATAAGTAGGGGTCCTGTTTCAATCTTCTGCCTGTGGCCAGCCAGTTTTCCCAGCACCATTTACTGAATCGATTCTCCTTTCCCCAGTGACTGCTGTTGGAGGCTTTGTCAAAGATGAGTTGGTTGAGGAATTGAGGTTTTGCTTCTGGAATCACTATCCTGCTTCATTGATCTATGTGCCTGTTCTTGTACCAATACCAGGTTGTTTTGATTACTGCAGCCTTATAGTAAAGTTTGAAGTGTGATACCTCCTGCTTTGTTTCTTTTGCTAAGGATTGTTTTGGCTATTCATGGTCGTTGGTGGTTCCATATGAATTTCTGTACTGTCATTTCCAAGTGTGAGAAGAATGATGTTGGTAACTTAATGGGTATTGGGCTGAATCTGTAGATTGCCTTTGGTAGGATGGATATCTTAACAATGTTGATTCTCCCTATCCATGAGCATGGAATATTTTTCCATTTGTTTGTGTCTTCTTGGATTTCTTTGAGTAGTGTTTTGTAATTTTTGCTGTAAATGTCTTTCACTTCTCTGGTTAGGAAGATGCTGAGGTATTTCATTTTTTTGGTGGCTATTGTGAATGGGATTGTGCTTTTTATTTGGGTCTCTGCATGTTTGTTGTTGGTGTATAGCAATGCAACTGTCTTTTGCAAGTTTATTTTGTACGCTGAGACTTTGCCAAAGTCCTTTATCAGTGCAAACAGGTTTTTGACAGATTCTTTTGGATTTTCAAGGTATAGGATCATATCATCAGCAAAGAGGGATAACTTGACTTCCTCTTTTCCTATTTGGATACCCCTGATTTCCTTCTCTTGTCTAATTGTCTGAGCTAGAACTTCCAACACAATATTGACCAAGAGGGGTGAGAGTGGGCAGCCTTGTCTTATTCTAGTTTTCAGGAGAAATGTTTCTAGTTTCTGTCCATTTAGCAATATGTTAGCTGTGGGTTTGTCGTAGATGGTGCTTACTATTTTGAGGTACGTTCCTTCTATACCTAGGTATTTGAGGGTTTTTATCGAGAAGGGATGCTGGATTTTATCAAAAGCTTTTACTGTATCTAATGAGATAGTCACGTGGTTCTTGTTTTTACATCTGTTGATGTATTTAATTACATTTATGGTCTTGCGAATGTTGAACCAGCCCTACACCCTGGGGATGAAGCCTACTTGGTCATGGTGGATGATTTTTGAGATTTGTTTTTGCATCTGATTTGCTGGAAACTTGTTGAGGATTTTTGCATCTATGTTCATAAGGAATGTTGGCCTGTAGTTCTCTTTCTTTGTTGAATCTTACCCGGTTTGTATATCAGTGTGATGTTAGCTTTGTAAAATGATTTGGGGAGAATTCCATCTTTCTCAATTGCCTAGAATACTTTAAGTAGCATTGGTATCAGCTCCTCTTTTACGTTTTGTACAATTCTGCTGGAAAGCCATCCGGTCCAGGGCTTTTTTTTTCGGTAGGTAGTATTCGTATGATAGAGTTAATTTCCTGGGTTGTTATAGGTCTATTTAGTGTCTCAATGTCTTCTTGTTTTAATCTGGGGAGGTTGTGTGATGTCAGAAAGTCCCCCATTTCATCTAGGTTATCAAGTGTGTTTCCATATAGTTGTACATAGTGACCTCTGATAATCCTTTATATTTCTTCGGAGTCAGTTGTTATGTGATCTTTTTGTATTTCTGATTGTGTTTATTTGGGCTTTTTCTCTCTTTTTCTTGGTCATTCTGGCTAGAGGCCCATCAGTCTTGTTAATTCTTTCAAAGAAACAGCTTTTTGTTTTGTTGATGTTTTCTATAATATTTTGTCTTCCATGTCCCATATTTGGGCTCTTATTTTTGTGATTTTGATTCTTCTGCTAACGTAGGGGTTTTGGTGGTCTTCTCTTTCCTCCTCCCTTAGGTGATTTGTTAGGCTCTCCACTTGTGATCTTTCCATTTTCTTGATGTGTGCTCAAAGAGATATAAATTCCCCTCTTAGAACTGATATGATAGCATCCCAGAGATTTGGTAAGATGTTTCTTCATTTTCATTTGTTTCCAGGAATCTTTTAATTTCTTCTGATTTCAGTATTGACCCATTCATTGTTCAGCATCATGCTGTTTAGTGTCCATGTCTTTGTGGGCTTCGGGGAAATGTTGTTGGTTTTGATATTTATTTTTATTCCACTGTGGTCTGAGATAGTGCATGGCAAGATTTCAGCCCCATGGAACTTGTTTATGCTTGATTTATGGCCAAGGATGAGATTGATCTTGGAGTATGTTCCATGTGGTGATGAGTAGAATGTATATTCTGTGGTTGTTGGGTGGAATAATCTGTAGGTATCTACTAAGTTCATTTGGTCAAATGTCAAGTTTAGGTTCTGGATATCCTTGTTGATTTTCTGCCTCAATGATCTATAGGGATGTCAATGGGGTATTCAAGTCCCCTGCTATAATAGTGTTAGAGTCAATATATTTTTTAAATTTATTTAGTAGTTGCTTTATAAATGCTGGTTCTCCTGTGTTGGGTGCATATATGTTTAGGATGAATATTTCTTGTTGATGGATTGAACCTTTTATCATTATGTAGTGTCCTTTTGCATCTTTTTAAATTTTTGATAGCTTAGAGGTTGTTTTGTCTGATATTAAGATTGCAACTCCTGCCTTCTTCTGTAATCCATTTGCCTTGAAACTCATTTTCCATCCTTTAACTTTGAATCTCTGTGCGTGCCTTGTAGTGAGATGAGTCTCCTGGATGCAGCAAATAATGGGGTTATGGTTTCTTATCCAGTCTGCCATTCTGTGTCTTTTCAGTGATGCATTTAGTCCATTCACATTCAGGCTGATTATTGGAATGTGATTGCTTATCCCTGTCATGAGGTTCTTATAAAGTTTTTTCGCTGTTTGCTTGTTTGTTTGTTTTTTTGTTTTTGTTTTTTTTTGCTTTGGGCTTAATGTATGCATGTGTTTTCAAGTTTCTTGTTGCACTGTACTCTCTGTTGATTCTGTGCTCTGCTGTTCTCTTGGGAAGTGTGTGGTGATTCTTTTTTTTTTTATTATTTATTTCTTCTGTGCTTAATACCTTTTTAAGTGTCTCCTGTAGAGTTGATCTGGAAGCTGCATACTCTCTTAGGGATTGGATGTCTAGGAAGAATTTTAATTCTCCATCACTGATGAAACTGAGCTTGGCTGGATAGGAAATTCTTGGTTAAAATTGCTTTTCTTTGAGGACTTTGAATATAGGGCTCTAGTTCCTTCTTGCTTGTAGTGTTTCTGCTGATAGGTCTGCTGCTATTCTGATTAGTTTTCCCTGGTATTTAGTCTGACTCTTTTCTCTTGCTGCCTTTAGGATTTTTTCTTTTGTGTCTACCTTGTGTAGGTGAATTACTATGTGTCTAGGGGTTGGTCTTCTCATTTGATGTCTTGTAGGGTTTCTCTGTATCTCTTGTGCTTGGCTGATCACATCTCTGGTGAGATGGGGAAAGTTTTCTTGGATTACCTTCTGGAATACTAGTTCCAAGTTGTTCTCATTTTCCCTTTCTTCTTCTGGGATACCAGTCAGGTGTAGGTTCAGACTCTTGATATAACCACACATCTCTTGTAGGCTTTGTTATTTCTTTCTGAGTCTTCTTTCTATGTTTATGTTTTTTTTAAAGATCAGGTTAATTCCATGTTCTGGCCTTCAAGTTCTGAGATTCTCTCTTCAGCTAGTTTAATTCTGCTTTCCATGTTTGTCATTTTGTTATTTATTTCCTGAAGTTTTTTTATTGCCAGAATCTCTGTTACAAGTTCTTTCAGTGTTGCATCTTGTCTTTCTTGAGTCTTATTCACTCTTTCCAACCATTCCCTGATCCCTGTCATATTCTGGGGCCAGTTGTTGGTGACTTCCATTGTTTGGGCACCAAGCTCTGATTTCTCAAGAGTTTTGTCTTTGGTAGACTTGGAATTGCCTGAGGTCTTCCTTTGAATTTTCCTCATTTTTGACAGATCTCTTGTTTTGTTTTGTTTTTTTCTTCAGTTCTATCATTCAGTGTCAATGGGAGAGGCTTTGCTTTCTGATGTTTGCTCAGTCCTCTATTCTTCCCTGATCTGGGCTCTGGATTTGTTCTATTTTGAAATAGGATAGTGGATGGGAAGCTTTGCTGTCTCTTGTAGTTTTTGAAATCCGAGTAAAGTGGGGATGGGGTGCTAGGAGTCAGACAGTACTTGCAAATTAAAATGTTCGCTTACTGTGGTATGTTTTCTCTGAGATCCACTCCCCACCACCGCTCTATATGATGATGCAAAACAGAAAACAACCCACACTACAAACCAATCTGCAATAACAACAAAGCAAGAGAAAACAAACCACCATAACAGAAAAACTCCAAGAAAACTAAACACACACACAGGCTTAGTACAAAGTGAATAGAGAAGAAAGACAAAAATACCAAAAGGGGGAGAATAAGAAAAGAGAAAAAAGGGGGGGGAATCAGATGGAATTCACATATATTGACACACCCCTTAAATTATAAAAAATGAATATTTAAAAAAACCCAGAAGAACAAAGGGGCAAAAAGCAACAACAAAATCAAAAGATGAACACTCAATCATTCACATGCACACATAAACAGAGAATGACAAATAAAAGCAGAAAGAAACAGGGAAAGAAAAGAAAAAAAATTGGGGGAGGGGGTGCAGGTCAAAATCTCACATACATATTCATGCACAAAGGAAAAATATTTTTTGAAATAGATAAAATAAATCAGAAAATTTTTTAAATTAAAAAATAATTAAAAATTAAAAAAAACAAATCAGAACAAAACAAAAAACAAAAACAAAGACAAAAAAAAAAACCCTGTCTTCTTGTGGCGGTCTCTGTAATTGTTCCTCTAATCAGATCTCTCCTGCAGAGCCACCTCTTTCACTCTCTCCTCTGGGAACAAAACAGGGAAGGAGGAGGGGCAGTGGATGGGGTGGCAATCCCCCCCCACTCTCCTATGGTCAGGGAGATCTGTGTTGGGGATGTACAGGATAGTCTCTCCTCCAGGTATGTACTCTCACTAGGTTACCCCGGCCAGACCTATCCTAGAATCAGATTCTATTGCAACTGATATCCAGGCTCCATTTGGGTTTGTACCTCTCAGTCATGGCCCAGCTATGTGAGTTTGACATTCAGAGGATTGCTGAGGAGGAGGTTTGTGTCAGCCTGGACTCACCACTGATCTCTTTGGAGTTCTTCTTCATCCTTTTCTGGCCACACCCTTTGTCCCACAACTGAATCAGGGTAGAGGGTGGGGCACCTGGAGCTCAGCACTGGTCAGGTCCCTCTGAAGTTTTTGCCCTCAGGATATTTCCTCTGAACCACAATTCAGCCCTGAGTAGTTGATCTGCCATTCACAGAGATCGGATCTCTGGACTCCGTCCACAGTCCCTTCCAGCACCTTGTTAAGTCTCTCTTCTACTTCAATGGTAAGGAAGCACCTGGGACAATAGTTTGTCATGTCACTTAGGCAACAAGTTGGAGGCTGGGGGTGGGGGGGAGCTGGGCGGAGCAATGCACAACTCTGCCTGGAAAATGGTTGCTGTGGTGGGTGGCACCTCACCAGGCATGTTTTCCTCTTTCCAGATTCCCCAATGGTCTTTCTCCAATAATCAAATCCTGTGCTCCAGCAGGTCCAGTATGCCAGGCTATGGTGTGTGACAGGTGCCAGGTGCTGGAAATCAGCTGGATTCAGCAGGCTTTTCTCAGGTGTATTCCCGCAGGAAGCAGACATTTCTGTGGTAATCTTGGGAGCTGAGCTCTAATTTCAGGGCGGTGGGGGCTTACAATCGTCCTCAGAGGAGGGACCTGGGTGCATGCAACTGAGTATTCCCTCAGACGGACATTTATGCTCCCACCAGTGCCCACCTACTCATGTAGAGAGTCTTTTTTGTCACTTACCTCCACGGAGATTTTTGCAGCCCGACCTGTCGACTGCCATCTTAAGCTCCCTGCCTTGCTTTAAAAAATGTTTTATTTAATGACCTGTCACCTCTGAAAACCGAGTTTGAGAACATCTATTACTAACAACCTAACAGGGCTCTCACACTGAGACCACTGACACTAAGGAGCAGACAGTGGTTTTTCCAAGAAGGCTGGTTTCCTGACCGAGCATCAGAATCAGAATATTGACTTCAGAGACAAACCCTAATGAACTTATGGATAGAAAGAAATATAGTATGTGACTCAGGGAAATCAGATCAACTCACACAAAATAGGCCTTTCAGACATATATAACTCCCAGCTGTGCCAGTTAAAAGTCGATGTTTGGAGTATGCATTGACGTCATAACTTCTGCTGAGAGCAATCAACCTTAGGCCTCAATGTGTTTACAATTCTTTTCATCTCTTCTAACTCTTAACTTAGCTCTTGAGCCCATTACCCATATTCACAAATCTACATTCTTGTTCAGTTACTTTCTCTTTCAATGCAATTCCAACATGTTTATTTTAGTTAAAAAAAAAAAAAAAGTCTCTACCTCAAGTCAATCTCTGGCCTGCCAGGCATGACTATTAGACTCTCCAGCTAAGCCCATGCTCAGCAAAGCTGGCACATTCTTTGGCCCACACTGTGCTATGTGTAAAGCCAAACCAGATAGCCAAAACTTACCTGCAGTTATGCAAATTCTGATGTAGTTGCTTTGCTTAATTGACAATTACTTTTACTCCCTACTTCTACCTTATTTTTATAGCTTGTCATCTTTTCATCTTCTCTGCCCCAATTCCTAGGCAAGGTCTGCTTTATTCTTCCTTAGCAAAGATATAGGTAGTCCTAATTTTACAGTTTCTGCTTTGATTTTTAGGTTAAATGGCATGCAAGTTATTTCCTGATCCCAAGCAATAAGTTCTCTATTAGTTTGACTTCTTCCATCTTCTGAGCTAACTAATGACAATCCATTTTTGCTTGTCTTTTTCCCTCCACCATCTGCAAGAACATCTTGGGTTCAACTTTGAATTATTTTCTGGCTTAGCTGGAGTTTATCATTAGCCACTATAATTACTCAACTTTTTTTTTTTCCTTTCTATTGCCTGTTATCTTATGGCTATGTTATCTTAAAGAAATATCCTTTTGTATAGAACTAACATTTTCCATTTATGTAGGAAGATGGAGGCAAGATGGCGAAGGAAATGGTGGGAGTGTAAAAGTCTCTGCAAGGGCGAGTGTCCATAAAGACTATCTGTGTGAGTGAGTGAGATCTGCTGGGACAGGCAGACACCTGCAGTAGCCCCCTTGGCTCTGTTCAGCCCCCAACCTGGGATCCAAAGGCAATTGCTACACCCCCCTGAGTGGGGACTTGGTGACAATAGCAGCCGATGAGTTGGGTGAGACAGGATCTAATTCTCCCTCCTCCCAAGCAGTCTACAAGGCTAAGAGTCACCCAATTGGCCTGCACAGAGAGTGGAAGGGAGGGGCTAGAGACCAGACCCCTGCTCCCTACAGAAGCAGTAGCCAGAAGCACCAATGGTGCTTGGGAAAGGTAACTGAATTTCCAAAGATGGTCACAGAGGGAGCTCTTTTTTTTTTTTCCTCCTTTATTTTTTATGCTTTAGTGCTTGTTTCAATTTGTTTTGTTTTGGTGTTTTTTAGTTTTTCTGTTTGCGTATCGGTATTTTTGAGGGTGAGGACATCATCAGGTTTTTTTTTTTAATTCTTGCATGTTTGTATGTCTTTGTTTTTCTTGTTTATTTTGTTTGTTTTTGTTTATTTATTTGTAAGTTGGTGTGCTTGTCTGTTTTCCATCTCCTTCTCCTCTGTCTTCATCTTCCTTTAGTCTCCCTTTTTCCATTTTCTGTTCTTCCCCTTTTATTTATCTTACTTTGTTCTCAGGGGGCATACATACAACCCAACCACATGAACAGATTATACGGTTATGGGAAGTGGATTCCAGTGGACCCACACATCTTTCAGTGGATACTGTGTCCAGAAGATATCTTCTGAACCACAACTCCCCTCATCACATCTTAATCACATCTTAAAAAGCACAAACCCCCATACCCAGTCTTACTTCAAAGTTGAACAAATCCAGAGGATCTACATAAGAAAGAATAGAGGATTAAGCAAACAGAAGTGAAAGCTATCTCCCATCACTGAGCAATGGAATTAAAAAAGGAGGTGAAAGGGGGAGGAAAACCATCCCAAATGACAAAGAATCAAAGGAGGAATACAGGTCACATACAGACTCCTGGGAAGATAGCACCTGAGAATACAGACTTGAGAACTCAAGCAATGAAGAGTCCCCAGAATGATCCAAAATCACAAACCAGAGATCAATATATTAATAGAACATGAATAAAATGAGGAAAGATAAGAGGAAAGAATGAAGGAGTTGATAACTGAGATGATAGCAATAAGAAATTATATAAATTATATAAATAACAAACTGACAAGCATGGAAAAGCAGGATTAACCAAACAGAAGAAAGAATGTCAAAACTTGAGGACCAAAGTTGGAAACAATCCAAACTATTACAAACATAGAAAAGAAGCATAAAAAGATGGAACAAAGCCTCCAAGAGGTTTGCGTTTATATCAAAAGGCCGAACCTAAGAGTAATTGGCATTCCTGAGGCAGATAGAGAAACAGAGACCACCCTGGAACAAAAATTCCATGAAATTATCCAAGAAAACTTCTCTCATCTCATCAGAGACATGACCATTCAAACACAAGAGAGTCAGAGAACCTCTGAAAGACATCAAATGAGAAGACCAACTCCTAGACACATAGCAATCTACTACACAAAGTAGGTATAAAAGAAAAACTCCAGCCAAGCTTGGTGGTTCAGCCTGTAATCCCAGCACTTTTGGAGGCTGAGACGGGTGGATTGCCTGAGCCTTTAGGTTTGAGACCAGACCAGGCAATATGGAGATACCTCATCTCTACAATAAAAATCAAAAAATTGCTGGGCATGTTAGTAAACACCTATAGTTCCAGCTACTTGGAAGGCTAAAGAGGAAAATCACTGGAGCCCAGAAACTGATGCTGTGGTGGCCATGAGTATGCCACTGCACTCCAGCCTGGGTGACAGAGTGAGACACCAACAAAAAAAAGGAAGGAAAGAAGGAAGGAAGGAAGGAAGGAAGGAAGAGAAGAGAAGAAAGAAAGAAAGAAAAAAGAGAATTCTAAAGGCAGCAAGAGAGAAAAGTCAGACTACTTACTGGGAAAGACCTGGGGTGGCCATGAGTATGCCACTGCACTCCAGCCTGGGCTACAGAGTGAGACACCAACTCAAAAAAATAAAATAAAATAAAATAAATAAATAAATCCTAAAGGCAGTAAGAGAGAAAGGTCAAACTACTTACTGGGAAAGACCAATTAGAATAGCAGCAGACTTATTTATAGAAACACTACAGGCTAAAAGAGACTGGAGTCCAATCTTCAAAGTACTCAAGGATAAACAATTTCAACCAAGAATTTTCTATGCAGCTAAACTAAGCTTCATTAGCGATGGAGAATTAAAATCCTTCCAAGACATTCAATACCTAAGAGATTATGCCACCTCCAGACCAACTCTATAAAAAACACCTAAGAAAGTATTAAGCACAGTGGAAAAAAAAGAAAGAACAACCACACTCTTCCCAAGAACAAAGGAAAAATATTGAAAGCACACACATATATCAATCCAAATATCAAAAGAAAACCAACCAACAAATAAACAAACAACAACAAATCCTTAAAAAACCTCATGACAGAGATAAACTCTCACATCTCAATAATTAGCCTGAATAAGAATGGACTGAATGCGCCACTGAAAAGAGACAGAATGGCAAACTGGATAAGACTATATGATGCAACAATTTTCTGTCTTCAGGAGACTCACCCCACCAGAATGGAAACTCACAGAATCCAAGTAAGAGGATAGAAAACAATTTATCGGTGAACAAACACAAAAGAAGACAGAAGTTGTGCTCTTAATATCAGACAAAATATCCTTTAAGCAACCAGAAATTTTAAAAGATATGGAAGGTGACTATATAATGAGAAAAGGTTCAGTCCATCAACAAGAAATATCCACCCTAAACATATATGCACCCAGCACAGGAACACCAACCTTTATAAAGCAGCTTCTATGTAAACAAAAAAATGAAATTAACTCAAACACTATCATAGCTGGGGACTTAAACACCCCACTAACAACCCTAGATAGACCATCAATGCAAAAAATCAACAAGGAGATCCAGAACCTCAACTTGATGTTTGACGAACTGAAATTAATTGATACCCACAGATACTCCACCCAACAACCACAGAATATACCTTCTACTCATCACTACATGGAATGTATTCAAAGATCGACCACATCCTTGGCCATAAATCAAGCATAAACAAATTCCATAAGATCAAAATACTGCCATGAAACTTCTCAGACCATGGAAGAATAAAAATAAATATCAACACCAACAAAGTTTCCCAAAAACTCACAAAGAAATGGATACTAAACAGCATAATGCTGAACAATTCTTGGGTCAACACAGAAATCAAAGCAGAAATTAATAGATTTCTGGAAACAAATGAAAATAAAGACACATCTTACCAAAACCTCTGAGATACTATGAAAACAGTACTTAGAGAGGAATTTGTTTCTTTATGAACACACATCAAGAAGATGGAAAGATCACAAGTTAACAGACTAACAATGACCCCAAGGGAGCTGGAAAGACAAGACCACCAAAACCCTAACTTCAGCAGAAGAATCTAGATTACCAGAGTAAAAGCCCAAATACAGGACATAGAAGACAAAAATATCATAGGAAAAATCAATGAAACAAAAAGCTGGTTCTTTTAAAGGATAAACAAGAATGACAGACCAGACCCCCTAATCAGAATAACCAAAAAAAAAAAAAAAGAGAGAGAGAAAAAGCCCAAGTAAACACAATCTGAAATTCAAAAGATCAAATCACAATGGACACTTAAGAAATACAAAAAAAAAAAAATCAGAGATTACTATGCACGCCTGTGTGGAAACAAACTTGAAAATCTACATGAAATGGAGGACTTTCTGACATCACACAACCTCCCCAGGTTGAAACAAGAAGAAATTGAGACATTAAATAGACCAATCACAACCCAGGGAATAGACTCCCTCATAAGAAAGTTACCCAAAAAAAGGCCTGGACCAGATGGTTTTCCAGTGGAGTTCTACAAAACATACAAGTAGGAGCTGATACCAACCCTATGGAAAGTATTGCAAACAATTGAGAAAGATGGAATTCTCTCCAAATCATTTTATGAAGCTAACATCACACTGATGCCCAAACTTGGTAAAGATTCAACAAAAAAGAGAACTACCGGCCAATATCCCTGATAAACACAAATGCAAAAATACTCAATAAGATTCTAGCAAATCATATCCAAAACACATCTCAAAAATCATCTACCTTGACTAACCAAGTAGGTTTCATTCCTGGGATGCAGGGCTGGTTCAACATCCACAAGATCATAAATGTAAATACATCAACAGATGTAAAAATAGGAATCATATTATTATATCATCAGATGCAGAAAAAACTTTTGATAAAATCCAGCATCCCTTCTTGATAAAACCCTTGAACATCTAGGCACAGAAGGAACATACCACAAAATAGTAAGTGACATCTACGATAAACCCATCAACAACATATTGCTGAATGAATAAAAATTGGAAACATTTCCCCTGACAACTGGAACAAGACAAGGCTGCCCACTGTCATCCCTCTTATTCAACATAGTGTTGGAAGTCCTAGCTAGAGAAATCAGACAAGAGAAGGAAATCAGGTGTATTGAAGTAGGGAAGAAGTCAAGCTATCCCTCTTTGCTGACACTATTATTCTATACCTGAAAAATCCAAGATAATCTGTCAAAAACATTCTTTCAATGATAAAGGACTTTGACAGAGTCTCAGGGTACAAAATCAATGTGCAAAAGACAGTAGCATTCTTATATACCAACAACAAACAGGCAGAGAAAAAAAAAGTGCAATCCCATTCACAACAGCCACAAAAAACATGAAATACCTCGGCATCTTCCTAACCAAAGAAGTGAAAGACCTTTACAATGAAAATTACAAAACATTGCTCAAAGAAATCAAAGATGACACAAACAAATGGAGAAGTATTCCATGATCATGGATTGGAAGAATCAACATTGTTAAAATGTCCATCCTACCCAAGGCAATCTACAGATCTAACGCAATACCCTTTAAATTATCAACATCACTCTTCTCAGACCTGGAAATACCAGTACAGAAATTCATATGGAATCATCAATGATCACGAATAGCCAAAACAATCCTCAACAAAAGAAACAAAGTGGAAGGTATCACACTTCCAGACTTTAAACTTTATTATAAGGCTACAATTGTCAAAACACCCTGGTATTGGTACAAGAACAGCCATATAGACCAATAGAAAAGGATAGAGATTCCGAAGCAAGTCTCAATTTCTCAAACAACTCATCTTTAATAAAGCCTCCACTAACAACCATTGGGGAGAGGAGAACTTATTCAGTAAATGGTGCTGGGAAAACTGGCTGACCACTTGCAGAAGATTAAAACAAGACCCATACTTATCACCATACACAAAAATCTACTTTAAATAGATCAGAGACCTAAATGTAAAACCTCAAACTATAAGAATCTTAGAAAATGCAGGAGACACCCTTTTGGAAATTGGAACTGGCAACCAATTCCTGATCAAAACCCCAAGTGCTTATGCCATAAGAGATAACATAGACACACAGGACCTCATCAAATTGAAAAGCTTCTGCAAAGCCAAAGAAACCATCAAGAGAGTAGGGAGACAACCCAAAGAATGGGAAAAAAATGTTTTCCAACTGTATATCTGACAGAGCCTAACATCTAGGATCCACAAGGAACTCAAACATGCCAAAAAGAAAAAAAAAGTAGCTCTATTAAAAAGGGGGCAAAACAAAAGGGGGGGCGCAAAAGATGTGAATAGACACTTCTCTCTAAAGAAGACATATGATCAGCCAACAGATACATGAAAAAATGCTCAGTCGTCAAAGAAATGCAGATTAAAACTACACTGAGATATCACCTAACTCCAGTCAGGATGGCCATCATCAATAACGCAAAAAACAAGAGATGCCGGAGAGGATGTGGGGAAAAGGTCATGCTTCTACACTGTTGGCAGGAGTGTTAACTAGTACAACCTCTGTGGAAAACAGTATGACGACTCATTGAAGATCTTAAAATTGACCTCCCATATGACTCAGCAATTCCCATTCTGGGAATATACCCAAAGGAATGCAAATCATTCTATAAAAAAGATACCTGTACATACATTTTTTATTGCAGCACTATTCACAATAGCAAAATCATGGAACCCACTGTGCTGCCCATCAAAAGTCGACTGAAATTTTTAAAATGTGGTACATACACACAATGGAATATTACACACAGCCATAAAAAGGACAAAGTTACTAACTTTGCAGCAACTTGGATGGTTTTAGAGTCTGTAATACTCAGTGATCTATCACAGAAACAAAGGAGTACCACATGTTCTCACTCATAAGTGTACCCTGAGAAATTATCATAACACTATAAGAAAGGGATTGGCAGGAATGGGAAACTGCCAAGAGCAGGAGCAGGGTGGCATGTTCCATCAATAAGAGTACCTGATGACAAATCAGGTGATGTGGGAACCAAAGTAAGGCCCAAACTTTACAATACCATTTATATACCTAACCCTGAATTGTACCCCACATCTTTAAAATAAAAATTTTTTGTTAAAGAACTAACATTATCCATTGTTAGCAATACTGTATGTATATAATAACTTTTTCCACATATGACTCAGTTGTTTATGAAATTCTAATTTAAATAGCTTTTAAAATTTTACCCTAACATCATCATAAAAATTTGAATAGTCTCTTTAAAATTATTTATTCTAAAAGTAGAGATGCCTTTTATTGAAATAAAACTTTGAATCAACAATGAAATTTGACAAGCTTTTTACAAAAAAAAATTGATGTACATTATCATTTTTTAATCCTTACAATCCTCTGTAAGTGCTATTATTATTTATATTTACTGAAGAAATATGGAGGACAGAGGTCAAACTACCTAAAAATTTATCATCTTAAAGCAACAAACATTTATTATCTCATACTGTTTCTGAAGGTTAAGAACTGAACACGGTTTGACCAGCCAGATCTAGCTCGGGGTCTCTTGTGAAGTTGTGGCCAAGCTGTGGGCAGTCATCTCACAGCTCAACAAAAGCTGGAGGACAGTTCCTAATCTCACTCAGTAGGATTCATTTCTTCATTGATGTTAGGGTCACATAGGTCTCTCCTAATGTTCTCACAACATGCCATCTGGTTTCCCCAGAGTTAATAATACTCAAAGGGGAAGCTGCAATTTTTACAACTCAATTTTATCAGTGACATATCATCCCTTCTGCCATTATTTCATTTATTATAAACAAGCTATTAAGTCCAGCCCATACACAAAAAGAAGGTATTACACAAGGACATGGATAGTAGAAAGAGGGAATCATTGGGGGCCAACTTCCAACATTGTCTGCTACAGATGGCAATATAGAGAAGAACATCTGAAGTTTGGAGAGATTGTAGTGGCATTTATACCAATATTTCTGTTAGTCCAAAGTAAAGAATGTACTAATTATGTGAAATATTATTTTGTGATATCTACAACTAATATGATTTAGAAAAAAATTAAGATTAAGAGAATTGAAAATCACATTAGATTTGTTCAAATGGGTCTTTTCTTACTCCAGAATCTTAAAGTAGACTCATTAGCAAAAAACACCAGAAAATGAAGAAAATATTGACACATTACACACCTACAGTGCTGGGAAAACTGGTTCAAACCAATCTCAAAGTAAAGATGTCCTGAAGAGCCATCTGTGTGAGTTAATAGAAGCAGATTTTTTTTTTAAGTCTACTTCTCTCTTACTGTATTTCAGGAAACAAAGCACCAGTTTTGAATTTGCAACATCATGAAATATGTCTTCCATGGATATCCATACCTCTAGAATACATGCATTCTATGCAATATTTTCATATTGTAAAAAACTTTAGAAAACCCGCAGTCCAAACAGGCTATCTTGGTCATATTAAGTTTATAAGATATTTCCTGTGCTTGACTTTAATGAGGAATATCAATGTTCAGACTCTTCTTGAATATTTCTGGTTCTGTCCTCCAGAATTAAGACATGTGGCATTTTAAAAGTCATGGTAATAGAGTCATCAATATTTCTATTGGTACCTGGTTAGAAATGAGTAATTGTAATTATTTAGTCTAACAGTGTAATCTAACCATTAGTTTTTATCTTTTTAATGACAAGGTTTTTCCCAAAGCAGTGATTACCACAGCATGCTCACAGGTAGAGGCATTATCTGGTTATTATCTAGTAAGAGAGATAATATTTTATAACCTGAAATGACAAGCAATACATCCTCAGGTGGCTCCTGTATAATTTTAAAATGCAGATGGTCTTGATTTTTCCAAAATTATCTAGGTTCAAATGGTTCCACATAAAAAATTTGTCAAGATGACTCACTCTTAAATCATTTTTTTAAAAAATGGAATCAACATTCTATGTATTGAGTATTGACCTCTGTTTAAGTGTGTTCAGTGCTCATGATATTTCAGATGAAGACATTAAAACTCACAGAAAATTAACATTCTTAAGGTAAGTTAACTGAGATAAAATGGCCCAGGATCTGGGAG
Organism: Carlito syrichta; assembly: GCF_000164805.1. NCBI lineage: Eukaryota > Metazoa > Chordata > Mammalia > Primates > Tarsiidae > Carlito > Carlito syrichta. The sequence continues at coordinate 285,068 of NW_007257860.1, read as the reverse complement.
AAATCTGCTTGGTTCCAAGCCCCAAATCTTTCCAACATGTCACATTATCTCCCAGAACAGGGATGTCCCAGAGATGGGCCAAAAACAAATATTGTAATCCATTGGCAACTATACATTTATGTATATTTTATTTCTAAAATAGTGTGTTCCTGTCTCTATTTTCTTAGACTGCACAGAAAATAAATGATTTTGAAATGTATATTGATTTGTGTGTATTATTAGTCTAGTTAATACACTATGCAATACTAGCATCATACACGCACGCGCACACACACACACACACACACACACACACACACACACACACACACACAGTGTGCCATTATTTTCAAAGCACTTTTACATAATCTGAGCAGATCATTAAAAAGACAATGTACAAACTATAAAAAATAGCTGATTGTATTCATTTAGAAGCTAAGAATTCTCAATCTTAAAGAAAATATGTATATTTTTAAAAAATCACAAGCTGGGAAATGTCTGGATCAGGAACTTAAACCAAGTTATTTTAATTTTTAGTACAGAACTCTTTCCTCCACATTTTATTAATTCTCTGAAAGCGTGGTGAGATTGGTAGCTCATTAGTCTGTACTTAAAATGGTTCAGCAAGCTATGATTTCAGAGGACTTGCACATCTTCCTATAATTTTCCAGTTCCTCCCCTGGGTAGCAAGTTGTCAGTTACTTTTCATATTTTTGTCACTGTGCCTCCTTATAGTAGTTCCCCATCATCCCTCCTTTTAAATTCCTGCTACCAATTTGCTGTTGGCTTGAAATCCATTCATTTAATGTTTAAAATAAGAATCTGCTGGCTATGAGAGATTATTTTAAAGTATATGAGTCTGCATTTCATAAATGTTGTTCTCTGTAATTTTTTTCTGACTATAAATTTTTTAAATGTCCATTGTTGTTTTAAAGTTACAAAATGTAGAAAGGTTTAAACATGTAGAATAAATGCATGGCTCTTTATCTCAGCAACCAGATAACAACTCAATATTTTAGCATTTTTCTACTGGACATGTTTTTGTTTTGAGTTGGATTCTTATTGTCACCCAGGGTTGGAGTGCAGTGGCACACTTATGGCCACTGCATCCTCATCCTGCTGTGCTCAGACAATTCCTCCTCTCAGCCATCCAAGTAGCTGGAACCACAGGCATACGCCACCAGGGCTGACTAATTTTTTTTATTTATTATAGAGACATGGTTTCTTCAAATAGCCCAGGCTGATCTCGAATCCCTGGGTTTAGGCAATCCTCTCACCTCCATCTCCCAAAGTGCTGGGATTACAGATGTGAGCCACCATACCCCGGATATATTTTAATATTATTACTACTATTAGTGTGGTTATTATTATAAATATAAATACTATTGCATATTTTTAAATGCAACAGCTTGTATCCTGCTTTTTTACATAGCATTTAAATTAGAATATTTTCCCATGTCAATAAATTATTTTTAAAGACATAAATTTTGATTTTGATTTCTGCAGGAACTTCATGATATGACTACACCATCGTTTGTTCAGCTATTTTTCACTTTTTCCATATATTGTTAGTATATTGTTTTCATTTTAGTCTGTAATTCTATGAAAACCATCTTTGCCCAGTAAAAACTTTGACTTGGATTTGTAGTTGTAAACTCAAATTCTAGGATTATGAAAAATGTAGGTCCAAGACACATATAACCAAATTCTTTTCTCAGCAATTCTATGAATTCATATTTCCACCAAAACTAGGTGAACTTTTGCCAGAGACCAGCTCCAGCTGGGTTCAGGGTACCCCAAAGGTGGAGACAGCATTGGCGATTGGGGGGAAGAAGAGAGAAAGAGAGAGAGAGAGAGAGAAAGAAAGAGACTGGACTCCAGTCTAGTGCAGAAGCGATATGAGTTATTAGGAATTACAACAAGTCTTTTATACACAAAGTCAGATGTGGGAGGGGTGTCCCCCACCCACCAGGAACCTTAATCCATGAAAACTTAATCAATGATTGCCTTTAAACCCTTTTCATATGATAATCTTAAAATCCCATAACAAAGGATAACCTAATCCGTGACTGATATATTCTATAAACTTTTTTCATCCTAAGCTGATTGATTTATGCCATGTTAAACAATTCTATAGAAGCTTAAGTATTTACTTTACAAATGAAAGTGGCCCATCCCAGAATGTTTGGAACGTGGCCCAGTCCAAAGTTTACAGTGGGCTACCTGCAAGTAACCCAGCTGCATTCTTTCAACAAAATGGCTGTCTTCTAAAACTATATTCTACAATTTATACCTTCAATAAATCCTAAGATCATGACTCAGAAGCCTGTGACCAATTCTAAGGCTCTTAGATGTGACCCGAGTTTGAATTATAAGTTGTGTGACAGCCAAAACTGCAGTTTGTGGAAGAATGGGAGCAATGAGCTTCTAAAGTTAGCTTGTGTTCATCCCGGTCTCAGAATGTTTATGTTTTGAGCTCACAGGAGCTTAATCTGGTTAGTGCTGAGTAGAAAGGGGGAGGAAATGGGGTCAATAGCTCCCGAACGCATTCTAGTGGTCTCGGGGTCAACGGCCCTTCCTGATCCCTAATGCTCAGTGGGCCTCCGTGGCCGGCTCCCAACAAACTTTAATTATTTTAATAACTTCTTCTAGCTCTGAGATGCCTTTTCTTGCTTACTACAGGATAACTGGTTGTGTTCCAGACATTTAAAGTTGTAATTACAGGTCTCTAAAAAAACAAAAGTGAGGTGTTACTGTAACCAAGAATGCAAGGTTTTCATTACACTGAGAGCTCTGTTTTACCTTTAGTGTTTAGAATTGTTATTATTGATTCACACACATCCAGAAAAGACCTTGTGCTCTGAGCTGCTTTTACAGCATTTGGGGACTGGCTTACAGGGTCATTTGCATTCTTTCCTACTGCCCTCCTTGGATCTATACATAATACCAAAACAGCTGTCTGATATTAAATTATAATCTGTAACTGTGCCGTGGTGTAAAGTTAATTTGTCCATTTTGTTAATGAATCTGTTGGGAGAAAAAGAGAACTATTATAAAACATAATTTTCAGGTTATAAAATAAAAACCCTAAAAAAGTTAAATATGCACATTCCTCAAATTACATATTAGAATCTAATTAGAATGATAGTATATAGTCTGAGTTAAGAAAACCCCCAAATACTTATTTATTAGAAAATACTTGTGGAGTAGCAGACCTTTATATTTCTGCCTATAGAAAGTGATCACAAACTCAAGCCTATTAATTTATGGTCATCTGTGTTTCCACAGAGGGCATGGAACACTTCATCAGCTTTCATGATGATCTTCTCACTATGGACTCAATGCTGTGCTGCCTTTCTTATATTCTATTCAACTTCTCCTTTTCTAATATGACTACCAAGGTTTTTTTTTTTTTTTTTTATCTCTTCTGGGGAAGCGTCATATATCTATTCCTCATGCTTACTTTTTTTTATAAACACTGGCTTGACTCTGCTGTATAATATAGTCACTGGTTCCCTTAGTGATGCCACCATACCACCCTACATAGGTCCATCTCCTCCTTTACAGTCTCTGTTTCTCCCTTACCTGTTGCTCCTCTTCTGCTTCCCCAAATGTCTATAAACTGTCAAAGTGAGCAGGAAGGTCATTACACAGGATAAATCCCCTTTCTTCACCCCATTAGCCAATTATAGCACTTGTAAATTTTAAGCCATGCTTTTACATTCAAATTATTCTTATAGCATATATGAATAATTGAGAGAGAAGCATTATGACCTCAAACTGGATATATTTATTTCTTTTTAAAGGATCCTCCCACCCAGATGAGGCAAATTAAGCTTATATATAACAAAGTCTTACTCATATGCCCTAGTCTCATCATTTTGTCTACACAAATCATACCACCAAGTGAATCCAGGACAGAAAGAAGAACACTATCAGCACAAAATGACTGCTCCCTCTTCAGATCTATAAATGATAAGACATATGTTCTCAAGCACATGCATGTTTTACACTCAAGCATGCATCCTTTTCTATCACCACAAAGTGATTAATTATTTTCCTTTATCTTTCTCTTCCTTTTGATTTTGAGCATATTTTCTTGCTTCTTATAACAAAGATGTGCAATTCCCTAGCCCTATAAAATCCCTTTAGTTACAGTGAGGCATCTTAGGATTTCTTTCTCATGTCTTACAGATCATAAATATAATGTTAGTAAGTTAGAAGCACTTTGCTATGGGGCATTATGCAGTAAGGGAGTCTAACAATGCCTTTTTCATACTTGCCTTGAGTATGATAGGCTAAATAGTTGGCTGTGTGTGTGTGTGTGTGTGTGTGTGTGTGTGTGTGTGTGTGTGTTTACATGTGCACATGCTCTGAAAGGCTCTTCATTAAAAGGCTCAGATCTTATCAGCCACTCTTCCTAGTTCCCCAGTAAAGATAGTTGGCACACCACAATAACCAGACTCTAGCATTCCAAGACAGCGTGCAACAAATAGATACATAAGACAGTGACATCAACAACAAATGATGTGCATAAATAATATTGTTTACAAAAAAATGTAACTTTTGGCATGATTTTCTCCTGACTCACTTACAAGGGTTGATTGTTTGGGGATTTGGTTGTTTAAACTTTTCCAAAAAGGAGGGGGAAGAAAAGGTTTTGCTACTTTGACAGTCTTTGCTTTTTTCTCCTTGACAAATGTACAGCAGCTTTCAATTTGATCCAAGTACTTCTGTTTTTATTCTCAATCCCATCTCTAAAAATGATTACTATATTTTGCTATTGGTCTTACACTGACTAATTTTTGTACAGCATATTGATTTCTAATTTTGTTGCTGGCAATTCATCATTCAAGTTGTAGGACACATCATTTTTTTTCCCTCTGAATTGAAGTTTCATATTATCCATCTTGATCCTTTATTCTAAGCAGTGCTTTCTTCTTTCTATATACTTAAGGTCTTTTTTCCTCCCTAAGGATTTATCTTGGTTTAGAATGCATGGTTTATTTTCTGTCATTGTTTTAGTTTTTAGGATTTTTCAAAAGTTATTTGTTTTATTTTGTTGTTAATGAGGAATTGAAACGTATTACAAGGCACATAAGGAGATTGATTTAGAAGTTTAATTTTTGAAGAAGCACAAACAAGATCTCAGTTCACCTTAATGTTGGACTAGCAGGATAAAGTGCATATCCTGGGGCCCCCAAACCACCAGGAAGCCAGAATCAGAGCCTTGTGTTCTACTCTGATTCAGCTTCCTTTTCTTAGAGCCACATACAAATTTGCATTACCACTGTGCACGACTGTAATTCATGTCACCACTGTGACGTGTATCTCTTTCAAAAGAGAAGTGGGCCAGGCTTGGTGGCTCAGCCTCTAATCCCAGCACTTTGGGAGGCCAAGGGGAGTGGATTGCCTGAGCCCGCGAGCTCGAGACTAGCCCTGGCAACTTGGCGAGACCTGTCTTTACAGTAAATCAAAACTTAGCCGGCCATAGTCGCGCGCGCCTGCAGTTCTGGTTTCTTGGAAGGCTGAGGTGGAAGGATCGCCAGGGCCCAGCAGGTTGACGCTGGGGTGTCTTTGAGTGTGCCATGGCACTCCAGCCAGGGTGACAGAGTGAGACTCCAGCTCAAAAAAAGAGAGAGAGAGAGAGAGAGAGAGAGAAGGGAAGGAGGAGGAGATAGATACATTGAGCCAAATTCAGAAGCAGATGTAGCAGCTCAGATAGATCAACAGTATGGCCTGTGTTTATAAGAGGTAGACATCTCTTTACCTAAAACGGAAACAGGAGCTAATTGTCCTCAGCGCAGTGAAGCTTTCCTCAGGGCATGGTGGGGAGGGAGAGGAGCAGTGAAAGGACGACCTCACTCTTCAAGGAACACTTTGGAACTCTCAGCTATGCTGGTGTCAGCAAGAACCTGCAGCTCCTCTTGCCTACACTCTGTTTCCCTTTACAAGTTGTTCTGCACATCACTCCCACACTAATCTAAAGAGGAGCTTTTATCATGTCACTCCCCTGCTCAAGAACCTGTAGTGGAGAATAATAGTATTAATGCCTCACATTAGCATACAGTCTTTCCATTTACAAAGTGCTCTCACATATGTTACCTCATTTCCTCCTAACAACTCTCTCCGAGAACTTATTAGATCAAGTCCAAACTCATTATCCTAGCATAGTTTTAACACTTTCGTGACTAGTTAGCTGTCTTTCTCTCACTTCTCCCAGAAGCAAACTCTCAGCTCCTCCCTTCTCCCTCACTGACTACAGTGGTTTTCACCCTCTAAAGCTGCCTTTTATAAACCTCTGGAACCCACCTCCTAACTTCCTCCTCAATCCCTCCATCCCACCTTGAAAATGCTTTCCTTTCTTTTTCTCTGTACGAAGGCCAATGTCAGCTGGTCGGGGGAAAAGAATATTTTGTGAGGACAGTCTGCAATAGAGCGTTGACGCTTTCTGGCCGCCTGCCATCAATTTGTACGTGGATACCATTACACAGCTTCTTCCCATTTCCGTGGGAAGAGCCTTTGTGAGTGAAATTGTGTTTGGCATGCATACTTGGCATCCTGACCCTCAGAGCTTGTCATGTTATCTTTGCCTTAGTGTGCTTACAGATTCAAATTAGGCAATGATTAGACTCATCGTGAACTCTTCCCTCACCCACTTTACATAACACTGAAAATTTCTTGTCAGTTTCCCATCATTACAAAATATGAAATGTCTATTAACTCTACAGACAATTCTGTACAAGCATTGTCTCAGTTTATTTTATATTAGCTTCATTTTCTTTGGGGGAAGACTTTAAAATTAGCAACACAGCATACTCTCTCCTTGTAAACCTAAAAGACTAATGGGGGTAGAAATAAGTAATGTATACTTTCTTAACTTCTGTAATCTTCAATGTCTGTATAAAAATAATCTAGTTTCTCAGCCTCTCTTACCAGCTAGATAGTAGGTCACATGGAAGTCAAAGCCAAGGTTGTTTTCTCTGTTAAATTTTAGCCACAATACTCCCTTCGAAAATCTTTAGGAAATGACCTACAGGCATACCTCATTTTACTGGGCTTTGCTTTATTGCACTTCACAGATACTATGTTTTTACAAAGTAAGGTTGTAGTAACCCTGGCTCTAGCCAGTATAATGGCACACATTTTAGTAATTAGCTCAATATCTTAATTTTTTTTAACTATTATTATATTCATTATGGTGATCTGTAATCAGTGATCTTAGATGTTACTACTGTAATTGTTTTGGGTTTGCCACAAATCATGCCCATATAAGATGGTTTACTTAATTGATAATTGTTGTGTGTGTTCTGACTGTTCCACCAAATGATCATTCCCCTGTGTCTCTCTTCCTTTTCTCAGCCCCTTCTATTCCATGATACACAACAGTATTGGCATTAGGTTAATTAATAACCCTGCAATGGCCTCTTAGTGTACAAGTGAAAGGAAGACTCACACTTCTCACTTTTACTTAGAAATGATTAAACTTAGTAAGGAAAACACATTGAAAACTAAAACAGGATGAAAGCTAGGCCGCTTGTGCCAAAGTCAATCTGTGATCACAAAGGAAAAAGTTCTTGAAGGAAGTTGAAAGTACTACTCCAGTGGACACAAGAATGATAAGAAAGCTAAACAATCAAACTGCTGATATGGAGAAAGTTTTAGTGGTCTGGATAGAAGATCAAACCAGCCAAAACATTCCCTAAAGCCAAAGTCTACTTCAGAGATAGGCCCTAACTCTTTCAATGCTATGAAGGGTGAGAAAGGTGCAGAAGTTGTAGAAGAAAAGATTAAAGCTAGCAGAGGTTGGCTCATGAGGATTAAGGAAAGAAGCTGTCTCCAAAACCTGTAAGTATAAGGTGAAGCAGCAAGTGCTGATGTAGAAACTGCAGTAGTTATCCAGAAAATCTAGACAAGATCATTCATGAAGGTGACTACACAAAAGAACAGATTTCACTGTAGACAAAATAGCCTTCTGTTGGAAAAAGATGCCTTCTAGAACTTCCCTAGCTAGAGAGAAGACAATGCCTGGCTTCAAAGCTTCAAATTCAGGCTGACTCTCTTGTTATGGCCTCTACATGCTGGTGACTTTAAGTTGAAGCCAGTGGTCATTTACCATTCTGAAAATCCTAATGCCTTTAAGAATTGTGTCAAATTTACTCTTTCTTTGTTCTAGAAATGGAACAACAAAGTTTGGATGACAGCCCATCTGTTTACAGCATGGTTTACCAAATATTTTAAACCCACTGTTGAGATCTACTGTTCCTAAAAAAGATTGATTTCAAAATCAATCTGCTCATTGACAATACACTTAGTCACACAAGGGCTCTGATGGAGATGTACAAGAATATTAATGTTATTTTCTTGCCTGCTAACATAACATCCATTCTGCAACACATGTGTCAAAGAATCATCTCAACTTTCTTTTTATTTAAGAACTACATTTCATAAGGTTATAGCTGTTATAGATAATGATTCTTTTTATGGATGCCATTGGAAACATTTGTGATTCATGGAAGGAGTTCAAAATATCAACATTAACAGGAGTTTGAAAAAAGTTCATTTCAACATTCATGAATGACTTTGAGGGATTCAAGACTTTAGTAAAGAAAGTAACTGTGAATATGGTAGAAATAGCAAGAGAAAATTTACTTTCAGTAAAGAAAGTAACTATGAATATGGTAAAAATAGAGATATAACTGAACACCACAACCTTATGATAAAACTTTAACAGATGAGGAGCTTCTTCTTATGAATGAGCAAAGAAAGTGATTTCTTGGGGTGAAATCTATTCCTGATGATGATGCTGTGAACATTGTTGAAATGACATCAAAGGACTTAGAATATTATATGAACTTAGTTGATGAAACAGTGACCAGCTTTCAAAGAATTGACTTCAATTTTGATATTATTGTGGGTAACTGCTATCAAACAACATTTCATGCTGCGAGAAATCTTCCATGAAGGAAGAGTCAATCTATGTGATAAATTTCATTGTCCTATTTTAAGAAATTTGCCACAGTCTTCCCAACCTGATCAGTGAGCAGCCATCAACCTTGAGGTAAGAACTTCCACCAGAAAAAAGATTATGACTTGCTGAAGGCTCAGATGATTCTTAGCACTTTTTAGCAATATGGTATTTTAAAATCAATATAAATAAAATTTTTAGATATAATTATACTGCACACAATAACTATAGTATCTTGTGAACATAACCTTTATTTGCACTGGGAATCCAAAAAAAATTTCTGATTTAGTTTATCGTGGTATTTGCTTTACTCTAGTGATCTGGAACTGAATATGCAATATCTCTGAGATAAGCCTGTGTTTATAGTAGGATTGTGCTTTCCTCTGATTATTAAAATCAAGTGTTAAGTGTCCATGAAAATAGATGTTTAAGGGCCCAAAGATAAACATACTTGTATGTCAGTTCTTCTGTATGAAAAATATTGTTTTTTCTATTTTTTAAATTTTTCTTTACTCCCTCAGTTTTTCGCATTATTTTACTCTCTTCTACTCTTTTTCTCCCTTTTCTCTCACTTCTTTTTTCCTTTTTCTTTCTTTCTTTCTTTTTTTTTTTAGTTGAGGTTCTACTCTGTCTCCCAGGTGAAGTACAGTGGCACAATCATAGCTCACCACAGCCTTGACCTCCTGGTCTCAGGTGATACTCTCACCTCAGCCTCCTAAGTAGCTGGCACTACAAGCATATGCGATCATGTTTGGCTAATTTATGTTATTATTTTCTGTAGAAACAAGTCTTGCTATTCTGCCAGTCTGGACTCCTGGGCTCAGACAATCCTCCACCATGGCTTCTGAAAGTGCTGGGATTACAACTATGAGCCATAGTGCCTGACCTCCATTTTCTTCTTATCTTTTTTTTTTTCTGTCTTTCTTCCCTCCATCTTTCTCTCTTTTTTACACTAATTTGCTTGTTTTAATAATTCTCATTTATCAGAGAAACTGGCCAAAATTTAATCAAGTCCCAAGTCTGAACAAAAAAGTGCTAGAGAATAAAGTAAAGGTATGTATTTTTTTAAACCAACACCCCAAATTTACCAACAAATCTAAGAAGCATGAGCAATTACTGGCAAATTGCAGGGTTCACAGTCAATGGAAAGTAGAGATCACTTGTCAGTGTATGGGATCCTTCTGTCATCACAGCCTTCTCCCTGCTCCCGAGTAACTCCCCTCTTTGGTTGTGCTTTTTGTTGATCATCCTGCTTTGTATTCTTCCACTTTATTAGCAGAACTATTTCTTTGCCCATTACTTAGTATAGAACCTGTTCTTTGAAACTTGTACTATCATAACATAGCAGAGAAAAAGCAACAATCATTACAAAAACAAAAGTCTTGCCTACCCTCAAACCATGGAAATTTGTCATCCCATTCCTTCCAATATTTCTTAATTCTAATTGGTATGTGTCAATAGTACCTGTCAAGTTGTGATTTTCCACCATGCCTGATATTCTTTGATACTTTGAAGTGTCCATGAAGAAGTTGAAGAAAATAATGTTCCGTTTACATTTCCATTTTCATATGAAAATCCTCAGTAATTCTAATTGTTTTTCCCTTTTAAAAAAGGTGTCATTTCTTTCTTGCTGCTTTTAATCATTTGGTGAAGTGTCTTTTTGTGGTTTTGTCCATTTTCTAATTAAACATTTTGGCTGTTCAATTTTAAGCATTCTTTTTATATTATAGATTTTTTATCTGTCTTGAGCTTTTAAAAGTTTGACAATTATGTCTTGGTGTGTATTTATCTGGGTTTATCTTATTTGAAGTTTACTCAGCTTCTCAAATATTTAAGTTTTTGTCTTTTGACGAGTTTGAAAAACTTTTCAACCATTATTTAGTTATCTGTGCATCTCTACCCCTTTTCTCCTCTCCTTCTAGACTCTAATGCCAATTTTTTAATTATTCCCACAGGTTGCTGGGGATCAGTTTTGTTTTTCAATCTATTTTGTTGTTATTATTTAGATTAGTTAATTTCTACTCTACTACTTTTTTTGTCCCTTCTATTCTGCTTTTTAATTCATCCAGTGGGTCTCCTTTAAATTTCAATTATTGTATTTTTCAGTTATAAGATTTTCATTTGGTTGTATTTCATTTGTATCTTCTACTTTCTTTGTGGTGATTTTCTATGTCTTTACCAAGATTGCTATCTTTTTATTTGTTTCGAACATGTTTATAATTGCTCATTGAAATGTCTTATAATTGCAGCTTTAAGTTCTTCATCAGATAATTTTAACATCTCTGTCTTCTCAGTGTTGGTGTGTATTGACTGTCCTTTTTCTATTCAAGCTGAGATGTTCTCGTTTCCTGGTATGATTAGTGATTTTAGACATTCTCGGACATTTGAGGCCTTACACTATGAGAATCTGGAGCTTAATTACATCTTCTGGGTTTAGCTGGCTTACTCTGACACTGCTGCTATTGAAGAAGGGGGTGACTCTTTATTCTTAGATAGAGATAGAAGTCCAGGTTTCCCCTGTGGCCTCCGTTGATACATCCTTGGCTGGGAGGTATAGAAATGCTCCACAGAACTGCTCTCACTTGGCCTCCACTTATACACAGGAAACAAAGAAAAGGGGAGAAGTGGAAAGAAAGAGATGAGATCTTCTTATGATTAGGTTGGGGTGGTAGTGAATGCTCTGATTCTCAAATGGGCTTCCCCTGATACTAACTCAAGGGCAGGAGAAGAAATGCCTTATTCTGCTGGATAATGTGGGCTGAGACAGCTCTGATCATAAATGAGCCATTTTTTTTGCCTCTTCCTAATAGAACACAAGATTTTAGTATTTTTAAATTTTAATATAGCCGTTTTGTCTTTCTAAAAATTATTAACTCTTAATAATTTATGCTCCTTATCCAAATTTTAAATATCTCCAACTTCTAAATATGCTATATATTTTTTCATAAGTGTATGAGGATAAGTGAAATGACCACAAGATTTTAAAAGGGAAATAAAGACTGGAAGCAATTTTAACTATTATAAATCTCTTTGTTACTATAAATGTAAGTATCCAGAAATAGCATTAACGAGTCAACAATTTTTCTCAGGAAAGACAATAGTGGAGGAATGAAAGATACAAAACTACGGCAATAGTATCTAATGAAGTGACCTATTAATTTTTAAATTATCTATTCTTAAAATTGTTCTTATTTATCATGAGATAAAAATAATGCCAGTATTTAAAAGGTATGCAAATATTATTTTGCCTCATTTGCTAAAATATAGAGGATGTATTCCATACAGTACATACTCAGATTGCCACATCAAGTCATTGGGAAAATAATCCAAGTACTAAGCAGTAGAATTGAAAAGTGATAACATACTAAATAACTAGTTAGGAGACATAACTCTGAGTTCTTTCTCTAAGGAGTTCTTCCTCTAAGAAGTATGGCGAGGCTGTTTCTTAATCTGTATATGAAGAATATAAATTTAGGGAGTCAATGCCTGGCACAACACTAATATTTTATATCTTGAACTAGGAATAAAATGGTTACATGTAAGTAGTGGAGAACAGAGTTAGACATTGTTTTCTGATTAATTAAATGTTTCGTATTGTATGGGTAAAGGGATATTGACTTCATTATTTTATAAAATATTTTTGCAATCATATCAGTTAAGGCTTTTCAGAGAAATAAGGTAGGGGGAGAGAGGACAGAGGAAAGAAAGAAAAATATTTAATTTAAGGAATTGTTCCACGTGATGGTGGTGGTTAGCAATAAAATCCAAAATCTGTAGGGTAGGCTCGTGGAGTGTAAACTCAGATAGAATTTCTGTGTAACAGTCTTGAGGTAGAATTGCCTCCTCTTCTGAAAATTTCAGATTTTCTTTTGAAGGTTTCAACTGAGTGGATGAGACCTACTAACATTATCAGAGGTGAGCTCCTTTACTTAAAGTCACCTGATTGTAATTGTCAATTACTTTTACAAAATACCTTCAGAGTATCATCTAGATTCCTGTTTGACCAAAAACTGGGCACCGTAACCTGAGACAAGTTGACACATAAAATTAGCCATCACAGTAATGATGTGTACTAATTATAGTGCCTGTTATTTGACACCTAAAATGTCCCAGGAATTATTCTTGACACTTCAAATAGTCTTATATAATTCTCAACACAACCGTATGAATTATATATTGCTATTTTTGCTAGAGACATGATGAAATTTACTCAGAAAAAAAATGCTCACCGTCACAAAACTTAAAAACTGGTACAGTCAGAATTAAAATTCAGGTTTACTTGACTACAAAATGAATACTGGAAAAAAAGTCATAAAATTTGCATTCAGCCACTATTTTCCTCACTACTTAGCTCTTGAACTTGGGACATGTAACAGTCGTATTTTACTCATCTCTATAATGTAGAGTTTGAACTGGATTCTTCCTAAAAATAGTCTGGGATTCTGTTTTACAGTTTTATACAACTTACCTGCCTTTTAAAAATACACTCTTACCTTTTAAAGAGTAGACATTCCACAGGAGTTTGGGTTGGGCTATTCTATTGAGCCACGTAATGAACATTGTGTGCCGGTTGATTATTCAATTGCAATAGAGAAGAGATAATGCATTAGAAGGAATTTTGAATCTACACATTGGAAGGGAATACTGTGATTTTGTTTTGTCTATCAGCCTTTCCATCTGTACTTGCATTATAATGAAACAAAATGCAATTTAATGGTTAGGAGACCACATAAACTGAAGCAAACAGTAAGGATGGCTGATGCCAGATGGTGAATTTTGCAGAACTTCACTTAACACTTTTTTTTCTTCCTGGGTGTCTTGACCCAGTATCTACTTACCTCAGTAACAGAAAGCAAGTTTTTAACACCATTACCTCCTGCTGAACCAATGCCATTATGAAAAAGCAGGCTGGATTCTTTTTGTCTCATGCATCAACTACAACACTGTCAGCTAAATTCCATTTGCAGAATCTTTATTACTGCTGATGATGTCAGAGAAAAGGAACATAGCTTGATTAATAGATTGCAGGTGGAATTTACAACACTGGCAGCTAAAAATGATCTTTTGATTTATAAACTGAGAACATTCAATGTAAAAGTCACCGAGAGTGAATAAATGAGTTCAATACCCACCAGATCACTTTAGGAAATCGATGTTCTATTTATAATTACAATTTAAATGTCATTAAAAATCTCCTTTCCTTGCTGTTTTGCCTGTCATTTTTGGTCTTCTAGAATCATTTGCCATTCTGAGGGAAATCATTGCAGAGAATCCTTCCATAATTATGGGCCTTTGTTTGCCTTTGTGAGTAACTTATTCCAAGATAATGGTGCATGCGTGTATGTGTGCACTACAGACAAAATCACATACAGAAATGTGAAAATCTGAGAGATCATCTGCTATAACTCAAAATATGATTGGTGACAGTAATATTGTTTGTAATTAAGATACTCATTTGCTCAGAACATTTTTTTCAAGGTTAAACCAACTTTTGTCCTACTCCTTTACTTTTATAAAACTTTATTAGACTTTAATATCTTAACATCTGACTTTAGATCTGGTTTTTATAGAAGGCTTAGATAAAACTGGATACATTTTCTTGTTTAAAGTAGAGACAGCTAGTGTTAGATAGTGACCTAATAAAAGGTACAAAACTTTTTGGGGTGAAGGTCACTTAATTGCTTGTGAGTCTTGTTATAACATCACCTTTTAAATAAGCGTCCCAGTGGAAAGGTACCTGACATGTTACTCTTAAACAAGAAAACTACAAAGTGAATAAAACAGTGTTATTTAAAAAAAAAATTCTTGGGTGTTTCACTATCGATATGTTATTTGTCTTAGTTCTGTGTCACTATAATATATACCTAAGACTGAGTAATTTATTAAGAAAAAAGTTTTTTTTCTCTCACAAATATGATGCCTGAAAAAGTTCAAGACTGGGCATGTGGTTAGGGCCTTCAGTTTCTTCCATTTATTGTGGAAGATGAGGGGGAGCTGGTTGTGCAGAGAAGGAAGCAAGAAAGAAGAGGGGAAGTGCCTGGCTCTTTTTAACAATCAGCTCTTCTAGGGATTAATATAATGGAACTCACTCACCCCTAAGGGAGAATGTTAATCTATTCATGAAGGATCTACTCCCATGACCCAAACACCTCCCATTAGGACCCACCTTCAATATGGGGATGAAATTTCAACATGAGGTTTGGAGGGAATATACATCCAAACCATAGCATTATTGAAAATGCAAAAACCATGTAAGAGACAGATATCACAAAAATATTTCTGCAGAGTCCATTCTTTTTAAATTAATTTTTAAATTGACATATAAAACTATATGCATTTATCATGGGTGATATAATGTTCTGAAGTCTTCAAATACTGCATGATGTCACTCGTGTGGAATCTAAAAAAGTTTATCTCATAGAATTAGAGAGTAGAATAATGGTTACCAGTTAGACAGAAGAAGGAATAAGTTCGAGAGATTTATTGTTCAGCATGGTGACTATAATTAGTAACATCTTGTATTATTGAACAACAGTAAGAGAGTAGAGATTGTGTTCTCACCATAAAAATGATAATTATGTGTCTCTTGTTAAACACTTGTAATTTATTTATTTTTCTATAGACAAATAAAATTATATAAATATATTTATCATGTACATGCTGCTTTGAAATATGCATAATTGTGGAATAGTTAATAAAGTTAATTAACATATATACTGCTTCACATACTTATATTTTGTGTGTGTCAGTCCATTCTCTTCTCACATTATCTTAATTTTACTTTCTTTATTGACTCTATAACAGTCCTTTTCCTGCACTTTTTGAAGTTAGAATTGTTCATTCATTCTCATTTTTTTCATTCATCTGATATCTATTGGCTAAAATTCAGATGCTCAAATCTACCTGTAATGGAGTATACCTCTGTATGGTGTCAGAATATGAAGTACATATTAGAGAGGGTCAGCTTTAAGAGGAGATGAAGAAAACATGCCTCTCTGTGTTAGAGATAACTTAACCTTCAAAATTTTCTATATTATTATGTGGTATCAATACATCCATGCCCATGCTAACTTAAAAATGTGGTTGCATGTGCCCTTAGACATACCCCAAGCAAGCTGTTAGCACCCCAAGCCTAGAGAGAGAGAGAAAGAGAGGGGGGAGAGAGAGAGAGAGAAAGAGAGAGAGAGAGAAAGAGAGAGAGAGAGAGAAAGAGAGAGGGAGAGAATTATAGGTATAATCACGGATTACAACTGTCAGAGCTTGAAGTATTTTTTCACTATGATTTTCACTATAATTCTCCTTGGTTAGTCTATAATTAATATACAATGGTGGGATTTTTTAATGTATCTAAAAATAGCCCCTCTAAATCTCCCTAGTCTATAAAACAGTCAGAGGTATAGCAGGTTGCCCCTCAGTCAACAGACTTGGATATGAGAGAAATGTAAAGTTATGTTCTAATATCTCAACTTAATTTTGAGTCACTATCCATTATGTTAGTATGACATTAATCGTTGTGTTTGGAGGATAAAGAGTTTGCCCTGATTCCTAATGCCTCAGGTTTTGTCAAGGTCTGGAGTGCCTTACATTCTGTCAAAGCATTAAGGGACAAGAGGCCAGCTAGTTAAGTCTTCCATCCTCAAGTCATTATGAATGTAAACCACCACCTAAGCATGGCCTTCAAATCCAGCATACTTGCATATTCCATACCATACTTGGCAAGGGATTGAGCTAAAATACTCCTCAAGGTCCTGTTAGTCTAAATAGACTATATTAAGTTTTGCCACTTCCATAGTGGGTTGCTAGAGAGAATGTGTGGCTTACTGGTAAACCAGCTCAATAAAAACAAAAAATTCTCATTTGTATTAGTTGTCCATTTATGTGGCGTAAACACTTCCACCTTAGTCAGTTTCAAGCTGCCAATATAAAGTCACTGAGTGCAGAAATGCACAAATGTAGTTCTTGAGATTTAGTGTAGGCTAGATTCAGCATACACAGAGTCCACTGAGCATACACACTGCTCCCATTTCTCATTTTCTCATCACTTTCTCTTCACCACATCTTTCCCCAACCAGGTTGGGGAGGTAGTTAAGGGAAGATGGGAAGAAGACTTTGCTTTTTCTCGTCAATTTTCCACTTCTTGACATTTTTTCTCTACCCAATTTCCACATATCATTCCCTCTTGGAGCTTAGGCATTCCCTTTCCCTAGTCCAGAAGCAAATGACTAAATGGTAGCTTGAATGAAAGAATGTAGATGGATGGAGGAGAAATGTTTAATTGTTCAATAATTCTATCACAAAGTTTTAAGATAGCAGGCTTTATTGTCTTCAGCAAATAATCTAGAGTGTCTTTTTTGAAAGACATTGTTATTTAGAGCAATTTTATGTTTCCAGCAAAACTGGGAGGAAGGTACAGAGATTTCCCACATGTTCCTGCCCCTACATAAGCATGTCCTACTTCACTATCAGCATCTTACACTAGAGTAGCACAATTGTTACAACTGGTGAACCTTCACTGACACATAATTATCACCTAAAGTCTATAGTTAACATTAGGGTTCACTCTTGTGTGTACACTGTGGATCTTGACGAATGTATAACGATGTAGTCACCACTGAAGTATTATACAAAATAGTTTCACTGCCCTAAAAATCCCCTTGCTCCACCTATTTATCCTTCCTAATGATACAATAGACAAGAAAGAGTAGAAGAATATCAGAAATGTAGGAGACTACAGGAAAATTGAGAATCCTGTGGAAACTCTTTCAGGTACTGCCCCGATTTCAGGGCTGCTAGGAGATTTTTTTAACAACTGTTAAAATAACTCTCATCCAACATGCCTGTTGCAGCTTGCTAGGATGTTTGTGATTGAGAGCTGACCCCGGGGACAGGGCACAAATTGGGGAATTCCCCTGGGCATGAGCACAAATAGCAAAGTAGACTTGCTTTATTCTTTATCTTTATTAAACACTCATTAGCATACTAAATGATACACCCTCCAGCACCATGATATTTCTGATCTTGCCTATTTATTTATCTCCCCAATTCCAGGAATTATCCCTCCATCTCTTAGAAAAATCCACCCCTTTCATGGACTATTCCACTCCATTATTGTAGCTCAGAAAACCCATAAGCCAGACTCCTAGTGTGATACTTCCTTGTGTTTGCCCACACTTTGCCCTAAAGTGTGTACTATTGCTTCTACTTTTAATAAACTTGCTGACTGCCTTGCTATGTTTGACTCACTCTGAAATTCTTTTCTGTGACAAAGTCAAAGACCTGGTACAAAATGCTGGTAACAGACACAGAATTCTGTTAGCACTAATGTTAAACCCTAGCAGTCACTGATTCTTTTACTCTCTACAGAATTAGGTTTTCTTTAGAATGTCATTTAGTTGGAATCATACAGATTGGAGGCTTTCAAATTGACTTCTTTCACCTAGTAATATGCATTTAAGCATCCTCTTTGTCTTTTTAAATTTATCTTTAGTCCTCATTAGGAGTCCCTTATCAAGATATTCCACATCTTAGACAATGTGGCAGTATCTGAAAGAACTAGAAATTGACCTTC
Source organism: Carlito syrichta (assembly GCF_000164805.1). Classification (NCBI taxonomy): domain Eukaryota; kingdom Metazoa; phylum Chordata; class Mammalia; order Primates; family Tarsiidae; genus Carlito; species Carlito syrichta. The sequence goes on along the minus strand of NW_007257860.1, from coordinate 266,553 downwards.
CATATGACCCAGCAATTCCCCTATTGGGAATATACCTGGAGGAACTCAAATAATTCAACAAAAAAAGATACCTGCAGACGTATGTTTGTTGCAGCTCTATTCACAATAGAAAAAAACATGGAACCAACCATGTTTGCCCATCGAAACTGGACTGGATTTTTTAAAATGTGGTACTTATACACAATGGAATATTATGCAGCTATAAAGGAGGACAAACATATGGACTTTGCAGCAACTTGGATGGATTTAGATTCGATCATAGTCAGTGATCTATCACAGAAACAAAGAACGGAGTACCATATGTTCTCACTCATAAGCAGACCTTGAACAATTATAATACTGTAAGAAAGAGTTCAGTGGCTCAGCCTGTAATCCCGCACTTTGGGAGGCTAAGGTGAGTGGATTGCCTGAGCCTGCGGGTTCGAGACCCACCTGGGCAACTTGGCGAGACCTCATCTCTACAATAAATCAAAAAATTAACTGGGTGTGGTAGCGCCTGCCTGTAGTTCCAGCTACTTGGAAGGCTGAGGCAGAAGAATCGCTGGAGCCCAGCAGGTTGAGGCTGTGGTGGCCGGGAGCGGCCACTGCACTCCAGTCTGGGTGACAGAGTGAGACTACAACTCAAAAAAAAAAGAAAGGGATTGGCAGTAGGAAACTGTCAGGGGAGGGGGGCGAATCTAGCCATGTAGAAATAATTAATGATATAATGTTTGAATATGTTTTAACTTTTCTACTATATACACTTTTCTGTGTCTGTAAGAACCAAATACTTCTAGGAGAAATTACCCCTAAGGAAGCTGACCCTTAGGGACTCCTTTCTCTCTAAACAGTCTACTTCTTTGACATTTTTTCTGAGTCTCAGAATATATTATAAATGCTAAGAGACATTTTTTCCTGAAGTGGAGTATATGCTGAAGTTTAAACATTTCCAAATGAAATAATAAAAAGTGAGATATAGTGTTTTCTTGTTTCAGCCAATCATTTGATAAAAGTTTTTATACTAAGATGTTCTATAGGTACTTTAAACCAGAACTGCCTCCTCTAAGTTATGTTACTACCCTCTGTTTACATACCCATCCTACTCTTCCCCTATTCTCTAAACACCCTAATCCAATTGTGATTAAAATCTCTACACAGCTGTCTTTTGAAAATTTACATCTGTACATAAAATCTGCACTGAGGAAACCAGTTTTTCTGATTTTTCAGCAAACCTTCAGAGGGAAAAGCAAAAGTTTTGCATTAGCTTCTATATGTGTTTGATCTAGAGGCAATAAAACAAGGATTGAAGGCTACCTTTTACAATATTTAAAAGAAGACATGAAGTAAATGGAGTGGACTAATTCTTTGTAATACAATAGGATTTGAACAAAAGGTGGAATTTATAGAAAATGCAGTCTTTCACTGAGTTTTTTGGTTGTTGTTATTGTTGCTGTTGCCTTTGTTCAAATGAAAAGACTGTTTTAATTGACACTGTAAAATAGAAAATCAGGCCATCAGGCCAGACACTGTGACTGATACCTGTTATCCCAGTACTTTGAGAGGACCAGGTGAGGGATTGCTTGAGCCCAGGAGTTCAAGACCATCCTGGGCAACATAGTGAGACCTCATCTCTACAAAAAATTAAAGAATTAGGCAGGTGTGGTAGTGTGTGCATGCTTTTAGTCCCAGCTACCTAGGAAGCTAAGGTTGGAGGATCACTTTAGTCTAAGAAGTCAAGACTGTAGTAAGACAGGATCACACCACTACACTCCAGCCTGGGCAACAGAGTGTGATCCTGTCTCAAAACAATAATAATAATAATAATAATAAAGTGTATTGCTAACCTAGTACTTTTATATATAGGATTTCTTTAATCTTCACTACCCTATAATGTTTTTAAGAATACTTATGCATAAAAACAAAATGACTCAAAAAAGTTTAAGCAACAGAGCCAAGATTAAAATTTCAAATTGACTCACTCAAAATAAACTGTGTGCCTTTACAACTGTGCTCTGAACTACCAACTGCCCATTTGTTTAAGATATAATAAATGAGATCATTTTATTGGCAGAAAGAAAGAAACTTATGGTTTAAAAAAAAGATCTCTTTCAATATTAAAATTTGACAACTTACTACACTGGTAAGATTGGTATCATAAATTTTATTTCTAGTTTTTTTTTTTCACAGATGTACTGTTAAAAGGGGCCATCAAGTGAAACAAGTCTCTGCTCTTTCCAGGGAATAGTAATCCAAGAAAATGATGCAAGTTTCACTGTCTCGTGCTTTTATGCACCTTCCCAAGGTCTCCTAGTGAAATTCACTTTAAGAGATTAATGGCAATATATTTTCATGGCATCTATAGTTCAGAATTAGCCTCTATAATAGCACTTATGTACCTCGGTCATAAAACTCAGTACTCCAAACTCTTTACTTCAGGCTCTTCAGTGGCCTCTATGTTGTCTACTAAAATTATTTCCTAACTGATAAATTCTTCTTTGACACTAAGCTTGCCAAAGGGCTCACAAAATTTATTTGAAGTAAAGGAAAGTTCTTGGAAAAGCATTTTGTTTTGTTTTAAATTGTTCTGCATGTTTCACAGTATATAAATAAACATGTAGATCAGGGATGAATATCAAAATGAAATAGTCTAAAAAACTAAGGTGACAGATGTCTTGAAAACACTTCTCAACCACAGTCATGTTATACAAAGTAGATCTGAAATAGAAACACAGAAAGAAAGGGGAAAAAAAAGATCACACATGTGCCCAGTATTTTATGTGGCTGAAATAATACAAAAATTGTTCTTACGTTTTTTATAACATTTTATTTTACAACTGCATGTTTTTTCTTTACATCCTCATAGTAATTTTCCAAGTAAAGGAAATATCAATAAGTACTAAAATCGTTGAAGTGCCAAGCAACTTGGGAGTATACTATCCTTTTTATTAGTTATTCAGAAAATATCTGTTGAAGGTCCCAAAGTGTAAATTGGTGAGGTGGGAGAAAAGGCAGTAGTAACAGTCGAGTAAATTGAGTTTTATCCTCTTCAAGAATTTTTTTTCAATATTTGCTCAACTGAATATACAACTTCATCTATCACTACTAGCTTGATCTGGATTAAGCAGCATTTCAGCATTGGTAGCTATGCTATAGAGGTTACCGGCTGCTTGAGGTTCTTCTTTTCCTTCTAAAATTTAGCAGTATTTGAATAAAGTTGCAAGCTTCCTTTTAAACTGTTTTGATTCACATGTAAATCATTTTTTTTTTGAATGCAGCATTCTTTTATTATTACACATTCACATTTCTTCCACAGGAAAAAAAGTTATCTTGGACATCTGTCTGGATGAATTTTCCAAAAGGATATTAATAATTTGCTTTCGTAAGACTATTTCTTAGAAACAAATTTTGTCAATGGGACGTCACATACTCCCTTCCCATTAGTCAATAAACCTTTAGGCCCATTAAGCTTCAGTTGGAGAAGGCTATGATCACAGTTCAAGGCTAAACACAGTTAAGTTCTGTGATCATCAATATTTCAGGAGAAGGAAAGGAAATAGCTGTTGATGCAGTATTCAGCATGCCATTCACTCTGCTAGGCCTGAGCTAAGCCTTAGCACAATGGCATAAGGAAGTAACTATCAAAGAGAATCCAAAATGCAAGTTCCAATTAGATATATTTGAAAGTAAGTGTGGAATACAATGGAGACAGTCAGTCACAAAAACGCATCCTGACTGTTCTGAATTCCCTCAGAATTGCCAAAGAAATATTATCACAATACACTCAGAGAGATCATTAATACCTAAAATTAAAATAATCCCCACATTATATGTAAGATTTAGCAGAACAAAAGAATTGATTAATTGCTTATTCAATTCACATATTTAAGGAGTTTTTTTCTTAATTAAAAAAAGAAACCATGTCACAAATAATTAACTTTTAAATTTAAACTTGTGAGTAATTTGGGAATCACAGTAATGACATTAATTAATTTAACAAAACTAAAAAGTATTGATTTTGCATTTTGGAGTTCATAAACTCTACTAGAATCTATTTGGTGATATTCAAAAAAGAGGAAACAACCTATTTTCAAGGAATTTATAGTTTAGCACAGAAAAAATAATCAGAGCTTATAATGTAATTTGAAAATATTTGTAAAGCAACAGACCAAAGGAATTTTTATAATTCAATAATATAAAGCAAAAAAGAAATGATAAGAGTAAGGGACCAAGCATGAGATTATAGATTGCAAAGTGTTTTAGGATTAAGAATTATACAAGCTCCTTACTATTCATGCAGATCAAGCTGAGTGTAGAAATCAAACTGTTTACCACCAGGTTGTGATACTTGAGTTATGTGTTAAATCTTCAGAATACGTTTATAGCACACTTCTCAGCCTAAAGTGGCATTCAGTTTAGTAAATCTGAATCTGCCAAAAGCATAGTAGCTGGGATCAAAGCTGGTAGCACATTGCTCTCAAATTGTCAGTTCCTCTCATTCTTTGTTAACAGAAAGAGAGAAACAGCCATGGCTTTGGGATCAAGTAAAAAACTAAATTTCCAAACCAGGGAAAAACTAACACTTAAGAATACAGTTCTGAGCCAGGCTCGGTGGCTCAGCCTGTAATCCCGCGCCTTTGGGAGGCCGAGGTGAGTGGATTGCCTGAGCCCGCGGGTTCGAGACCCGCCTGGGCAGCGAGACCTCATCTCTACAATAAATCAAAAAATCAGCCGGGCATGGTAGCGCATGCCTGTAATTCCGGCTACTTGGAAGGCTGAGGCGGAAGGATCGCCGAGCCCAACATGTCGAGGCTGCGGTGGCCGGGAGTGGCCACTGCACTCCAGTCTGGGCGACAGAGTGAGACTCCAACTAAAAAAAAAAAAAAATACAGTTCTGTATTTATTAGTTGTGCAACAAATATAGAGGGTCCCCCTTGATCCATAGAGGATATGCTGGAAGACCCCCATTCGGTACCTGAAACCTTGGACAGTACCAAGGCCTATATACTGTATGCTTTGTCTTATACGTACACACCTATGATTAAGTTTAACTTATACATTATACACAGTAAGAAATTAACGACTACTAATAACATTGGACAAAGAATAATATACTGTCATAAAAATTGTGTGACTATTTTCTCAAAATATCTTATACTCTCCATTCTTCTTGAGATAATAGAAAACCCTCAAGATGAGATGAAGTGCCATAAGTAGGCATTGCGACATGGGTTAGGCTACTCTTGACCTTCTGATGTGTTAGAAGAGGATCATCTGCTTCACATGATCTTGGTCCATTTAGTCATGAGGGTGTCCAGTGATTGGATGTCAGGAGCAGACAACAGATGGGTAGTGTTTACAGTGTAGATACACTAAACAAAGAAATTATTCATGTCCCAGCCAGGAGGCAGGAGATGTCATCCCACTTCTCAGAAAGGCAAGCAATTTAAAACTCACCAAGTATTTATTTCTGGAATGTTCCATTTATATTTTCAGACTGCAGATGACCACAGGTAACTAAAAGTATGGAAAGCAAAACCATGGATAAAGAGAGACTACTTCAGTATAATCAACTATGTCAAACAACAAATGGAATTTCACTAAACTGTCCAGGTAAAACATAGGAGATGAAGCATGAAATCAGCACTACAAAAGAATGAATTGTAAATTTATGAAGGCAAAATTCAAGGACAGTGATTGGCATGGTTATTGCCCTGAAATAAACAAAGTTGAGCACTTTACAAATTAAATAAGAATAATTCTGTAAGGGATTTTAAACCACAAGCCACTCATTCTCTTACCTGGACCTTGAGCTTCTCTCTGCCTCTTCCATTTCACATCCTGTTATTCCCCCTGGCTTCTGGTCTACTCTGCCATTCAGTTGAACTTCCAGCTTAACCACCTCATCTCTACAACCCTCTTAAAGAGAGTTAACCTTAGCTTGACTAAAAAGAATCCCCTGGAGTACTCACGGGGGCTTCAGAATACTCAGCAAAGAGCTCTCCATATTTTCTTTCAACCTATAAGAGGATGTAGCCTACTTAAAGTGTCTGGAAAGGAAAAATGCCTTGAAATTATGTAAGAATATTTACCCTTGGTTGAGAAATATCTGAAAACTTTGAGCTATCTATAAAAATTGCAAGAAAAACAGAATTTAAAATTGCCTGAGATTTATTTGCTAGTAAAAATGAAAGAAAATGCTAACAGAAAGTTAAGTCCTCACTGGAGTCTGCCATATGGTTATGATTGTTTTCTTGTATAAGTGATTAATCTATTATTATCAAGTTACATTAGTATCCTCTCAAAGTCAAAAACTAAAATTTCCCCCAATTTAAGATGTGAAAAAAGTCAAGTTCTGACAGGCACAACCACAATTCACACTGCACATGTACAAAATACTGTTAGGTAAGAGCTATTAGCTATATCTGATGATTGTTCCTGCCCCGGCCTCAAGCATGCAAAAAAGGAATTTTGCAAAAATTCATTACAAACAAAACTATAGAAGCCTAGCACCTGCCAACAAAATTCTTCTAGAAATTTTCTGCTTATGCCTTTTTAATATTCTTTCAAGTTTAGTCATTGCATTTTTTTCTTGTGACCTAATGATCATCCTTATATTTGAAATAGAAATATGAAGGTAGATGAAATTGAGGGAGATAGTCTATTTTATAACACATACTTTTCAGACAGTACTTAAAACTACCATGCTGGTATTTCATTCTGAACTTTCTCCTGTGAGAAATGCTTAGGGACACGGGCAAAATGGCAACAGAATTGGTTGGAGTGTGAGTCTCTGCAAAAGTGAGTGTCCATAGAGACTGTCTGTGTGAGTGAGTGTGTGCTGGTGAGTGAGTGAAAGTCCATCTGAGGGGAGACTCAGATTCAAACACCCAGGGATCTCCTCCAGAGGAGGTGACTGCATCCCATCACTGCCCTGAGATCAGAGCCCCCATCATGCAAGATCATCTGCAGTTCTCAGGAGTCTCTTGGGAGGAGAGAGCAGAGATTAACTGTTCCTCAGCATCTGCCACCTGGCCCACAACACCACCTGCAGCAGCAGGTCAGGCACTAACAGGAGGAACCACGGAGAAGGCGAGGAAGGAAACCTGGAACTGAGACCTGCTCCCAGTGAGAAGACGTGGACTACCACCATTTTCTCTGTCCCGGGACTGGGCAGAGACCTGTCTTGCCCTGCCCAGCTCTGCCAGCCTCCAACCTGAGACCCAGAGGCTACCTCTGCACCTCTCTGGGATGACCATGAGATATGAAAGACAGACCCCCACACACACACTGGACCAGGCACAAACATGTCAGATCTCAGTGGGAGACTTGGCGGCAGTAGCCGCAGCAACAGAACAGTCAGGTTAGTCAAGATTTGATTCACCCACCTCCCACAACAGTCCATGGAGTGTCTGACCTACACTGAGAGAAACCCCATTGGCCTGTACAGAGAATGGAGGCGATGGGCTGGGACTGGAGCTGCTCCCTGATGTGGTGGAAGCCAAAAGGTGCTGCAGTGCTTGGGAAAGTTCTGAAGTTCCAGAAACAGCCACAGAAGGAACTATATTTTTTTTCTTTCTTTCTGTTTTTGTTTGCATTTTTGTGCTTGATTCATTCTGATTATTTTTATTGGTTTTTTAGATTTTTTGTTTGTCTATGAGTATTTTTGAGGGTGAGTACATCAATAGGGTTTTTTGTTTATTAGTTTGTATGATTGTATGTTTTTGTTTTCTATTTTTGCTTGCTTCTTTGTTTATTCATTAGTTGGTGTGTCTGTCTATTTTGCCTCTTCTTATTCTCTGTCTTTGCCTTCCTTTCATCTTCTTCCTTCCTTTTTCCATTCTTTTCCTTTTTCTTAACACATTTTGCTTTTGGAGGCAAACATACACTTTCACCACATGAACAGATTGTAAGGTGGTTGGAAGGGGGTTCCAGAAAGCCCGACACCTGTCAGTGGATACTGTGATCTTCAGGTAGCTTCTGAACCCCAGCTCCCCTTAATCAAATCTCAAAACTATAAAAATCACAGTCCACTAACCTCTGTCCAACTTCAAAATTAAACAAAGCCAGAGGATCTACATAAGGAAGAATAGGGGAATGAGCAAACAAATGAAAGCTATCCTTCCTACCACTGAACAACATAATTTAAAAAGGGAGGAAAAAAGAGGAGGAAAACTTTCACAAATAAAGAAGAATCAACAGAGGAACACAGGTTCCATACAGACCCCTGGGAAGAGAGCAACTGAAATACAGACTTTGGAACTCAAACAATGAAGAGCCCCATAACCACACCACTGGTCTCAAACCACAAACCCAAATATAAAGACACTAATAGAGAGAACAAATCAAAATGAGGAGTGTCAAGAAGAAAGAATGAAGGAATTGATAACAAAGATGATGGCAATAAAGAATAAGGTGAACAAAATAAATAACAAATTGAGACATAAGAAAAGCAGAATTAACCAAGCAAAAAAAATCTCAGAGCTTGAGGACCAAAATATGGAACTAACCCAAACTGTTAAAAACATAGAAAAGAAGTTTTAAAAGGTGGAGCAAAGCCTCTAGTAGATGTGTGATTATATCAAGGGCCAACCTAAGATTAATTGGAATCCCTGAGGCAGACAGAGAAACAGAGACTACCCTGAACAAACATTCCATGAAATAAGCCAAGAAAACCTCCCTAATCTCATCAAAGATATGACCATTCAATCACAAGAGATTTAGAGGACCCCTACAAGACTTCAGATGAGAAGGCCAACACCTAGACACATGGCAATTCATATAAACAAAGTAGATATAAAAGAAAAAATCCTAAGTGTAGCAAGAAAGAAAGATCAGACTACCTACCAGGGAAGACCAATTAGAATAGCAGCAGACTTATTTACAAAAATACTACAGACTAGAAGAGACTGGAGTCCAATTTTCAAAGTTCTCAAAGAAAAACAATTTCAACCAAGAATTTCCTACTCATCTAAGCTCCCTGAATTTACACTGCCTCCAGGCCAGTTCTACAAGAAACACTCAAGAAAGTATTAAACACAAAAGAGAGAATGCAGGAAAAAGATTAAAAATGCACATGAATAAACCCAAAAATGAAAAGAAAGTCAACAAGCAAATAAGCAAATAAACAATAATAAACTAAAAGAATCTCATGACAGGGATAAACTCTCATAATTCAATAATTAGCCTGAATGTGAATGGTCTGAATGTACCATTGAAAAGACATAGAATGGCAAACCGGATAAAAAAATATATCATGCAACAATATGCTGTCTCCAGGAGACTCATCTTACCAGAAAGGACACTCACAGACTCAAAGTAAAAGGATGGAATACAAATTTTCGGGCAAACAGAACACAAAAGAAAGCAGGAGTCATGATCTTAATATCATACAAAATATCCATTAGCTATCAAAAATTTAAAAAGATATGGAAGGTCACTACATGATGATAAAAGGTTCAATCCATCAGCAAGAAATATCAATCTTAAACATATATGCACTCAACATACAAGCATCAACTTTTGTAAAGCAGCTCTAGATAAACTCAAAAAAGATATTGACTCTAACACTATCATAGCTGGGAACTTAAATACCCCATTAACAACCCTAGACAGATCATCGAGGCAAAAAATCAACAAGAAGATCCAGAAACTCAATTTGATGCTTAACCAAATGGATTTAATAGATACTACAGAACATTCCACCCAACAACCATGGAATATAAATTCTACTCATCACCACATGGAATGTACCCTAAGATTAACCACATCCTAGGCCAAAATTCAAACATAAACAAATTTCATAAGATTGAAATACTGCCATGCACCTTCTCAGACCACAGTGGAATAATAATAAATATCAACATCAAAGTTTCCCAAAAACTCACAAAGACATGGACACTAAATAGCAGGATGCTGAACAACTCCTGGGTAAATATGACAATCAAAACAGGCATTGCTTTCAGGTCCCCTCCCACTGTGGGAGCTTTCCTCTCCTCTCAATAAATCCTGCTTTAAAAAAAAAGAAAAAAAATGATCAAAACAGAAATTAAAATATTCCTGAAAACAAGTGAAAACAAAACAAAAAAATCTTACCAAAATCTCTGGGATACCAAATAAGCAGTACTAAGAAGGGAATTCACATCTCTGTGGGCACACATAAAGAAAATGGAAACATTACAATTTAACAGCCTAACAAATCACCTAAGGGAACTGTAAAGGCAAGATCATCAAAACCCTAACGTCAGCAGAAGAATCCAGATCACCAAAATGAAAGCCCAAATCCAGGACATAGAAGACAAAAAGATAACACAAAATAATCAATGAAACAAAAAACTGGTTCTTCGAAAGGATAAACAAGATCGATGGTCCCCTAGCTAGACTGACCAAGAAAAAGAGAGAAAAGATCCAAATAAGCACAATCAGAAACACAAAAGATGAAGTCACATCTGACCCCAAAGAAATAAAAATATTATCAGAGATTACTATGTGCACTTGTATGGATTCAAACTCGATGACCTAAATAAAATGGAGAAATTTCTGACATCACACAATCTCCCTAGGTTGAAATAAGAAGAAATTGAGACCCTAAATAGACCAATAACAACCTAGGAAATCGACTATGTCATAAGAACACTACTACCAAAAGAAGCCCTGGACCAGATGGCTTTCCAGTAGAATTCTACAAAACACACAAGGAGAAACTGTCACCAATCCTATTGAAAGTATTCCAGACAATTAAGAAAGATGGCACTCTCCCCAAATCATTTTAGGAAGCTAACATCATACTAGTATTCAAACCGGGTAAAGATCCAACAAGAAAGAAAACTACAGGTCAATATCCTTGATGACCATTGACACAAAAATTCTCAACAAGATTTTAACAAGCTGAATGCAACAAAACATCTCAAAAATCCTCTACCGTGACCAAATAGTCTTCGTTCCCAGGATGCAGGGCTTGTTCAACATCCACAAGACCATAAACAAAATTAAATATACCAACAGATGTAAAAATAAGAACCACATGATTATATCAGTAGACACGGAAAAAGCTTTCAATAAAAGTCAGCATCGCTTCTTGATAAAAACCCTTGAACACCTAGGCATACGGTGAACATACCTCAAAATAGTACAAGTCATGATAAACCTACAGTCAGCATATTGCTAAACAGAAAGAAACTGGAACCATTTCCCCTGAAAACTGGAACAAGACAAGGCTGCCCACTCTCACCCCCCCATTCAACATAGTGTTGGAAGTTCTAGCTAGAGCGATCAGACAAGAGAAGGAAACTAGGGGTATCCAAATAGAAAAATAAGAAGTTAAGTTATCCCTCTTTGCAGTTGACATGATTCTATACCATGAAAACTCAAGAGAATCTTTCAAAAACCTCCTTGTACTGATAAAGGACTTTGGCAAAGTCACAGGGTATAAAATAAATGTGCAAAAGACAGTCACATTCTTATCACTAACAGTAAACAAACAGAAATTCAAATAAAAAGCACAATCCCATTCACAATAGACACACAAAAAATGAAATACCTTGGCATCTTCCTAACCAGAGAAGTGAAAGACCTTTCCAATGACAACTACAAAATACTGCTCAAAGAGATCAAAGATCACAAAGATGACACAAACAAACGGAAAAATATTCCATGCTCATGGATTGGAAGAATCAACATTATTAAGATGTCCATCCTACCCAATGCAATCTACAGATTTAATGCAGTACCCATTTAATTACCAGCATCGTTCTTAGACTTGGAAACAATACAGGAATTCATATGGAAACATAAACAACCACAAATAGCCAAAACAATCCTCAGTAAAAGAAAAAAAGTGGGAGGTATCACACTTCCAGACTTTAAACTTTATTATAAGGCTACAATAATCTAAACAGTCTGGTATTGGTACAAGAATAGGCATATAGACCAGCAGAAAAGTATAGAGATTTTGGAAGCAAAACCTCAATTCCTAACCAACTCATTTTTTACAATGCCTCCACTAACAACCGTTGGGGACAGGAGAACTTATTCAGTAAATAGTGCTGGGAAAACTGGCTGACCACATGCAGAAGCCTAAAACAAGACCCCTACTTATTACTATACACAAAAAATCAACTCTAAATGGATCAAAGACCTAAACGTAAAACCTCAAATTATAAGAAACTTAGAAAATGCAGGAGACAACCTTATGGAAATTGGTACTGGCAACCAATTCCTGATCAAAACCCCAAATGCTCATACCCTAAGAGATAAAATAGACAAGTGGGACCTCATTAAACTGAAAAGTTTCTGCAGAGCCAAAGAAGCCATAGGAGATCAGGGAGACAGCCCACAGAATGGGAAAAAAACATCTGCCAACTGTACATGTGACAAAGACCAAATACCCAGGCTCTATAAGGAACTCAAGTGTGCCAAAAATAAAAAAACAAACAGCCCTATTAAAAGGGTAGCTAAAGGTACGAATAGACACTTCTCAAAAGAAGACATATAAGCAGCCAACAGATATATGAAAAATGTTCAGCCTCACTAATCCTCAAAGAAATGTAAATTAAAACCACATTGAGATACCACCTAACTCCACTCAGGATGACCACCATCTGTAACTCAAAAAACAACAGATGCTGGAGAGGATGCAGAAAAAAAGGAACACTTCTAGTAGACTAGTATGATCTCTGTGGAAAACAGTTGTAAATCCTAGAAAATCTAAAGATCAACCTTCCATATGACCCCACAATTCCCCTTTGGGGAATATACCCAGAACTCAAATCACTGTATGAAAAATTTACCTGCATATATATGTTTATTGCAGTTTTATTCACAATAGCAAAAACATAGAACCAACTGTGCTGCTTGTGGAGAGAACTGGATTAAAAAAGTGTAGGACATATAAATGATGGAATATTATGCAGTCATAAAAAAGGACAAAATTATGAACTTCTCAGCAACTTGGATATATTTATTCAGTAAATAGTGCTGAAGTGATCTATCACAGAAACAAAGAATTAAGTACCACATATTCTCACTCATAAGCAGACCCTGAACAATTATCATAATACTAAAAAAAAGGGATTGGCAGTAGTGGGAAACTTCCAGGGGAGGGAAAGGGGCACACCTCATCAATAAAGGTATCTGATCTCAAACCAGGTGAAGTGGGGACCAAAAGTGAGGCCCAAACTTTACCTACACAATGACCATTTGAATACCTAACCCTAAATTGTGCCCCACATCTTTAAAATTTAAATTTAAATTTAAAAAAAGAAATGCTCAGAAGGAAACTAAGGTTATTGTTTCTGTATATTCAGGTCTATCTTTTTAATTCTTATCATGCTGAAATCAGAAGTGTTTTGTCTAAGTTTACTATCTGAAATATATTTTCAGTATATATTTACCAATATATATTTATTTACTTCAACATATAATTATACAGAAAATTGTCTTGTAGCACTGTTGACTCATGTTTAAATATCCTAATATTTTTTGATAACTTGTGTTAATTTTTTCTGAAATGTTTCTATGATTATGGCTTTATGATTAAGTGTATCTTATCAGACAAAATCAAATAGTATGGATACCTTGTTCTTTATTTAATATAGAAATTAAATTTTATCTATATAAGTATTATATAAATGCTTACAGTATAAGCTATTTCTTTTCTTCTCTACAATAAAGATAACCTCTGTATTCTCATCTATAAACTTTCTTATTTACAAAAATTAAATTTCATCTCATATGATTGATATGGGAATTAAGAGGTTATGTATATCTTGAACAATTTGCAATATATTGAATAGTTTTTCTAGACTTTACAGTAATTTAAAATGAATTAAATATGCAAATAAATTGTTAACAATATAATATAGAAATGTGGGAAGTTACCATGTATTATAGAAGCGTCAAACCTAAAAATATAGGTATTTTAATATATATAACTGACTATTTCAGTATTTAGAAATATACTCACTTAATCTAATTATGAAAATGTAATATTAATCTAGAGGGAAAAACTCATTTTAAAAGATTTAGCTTTTTTTTATAATCGATATTTTTTATTTTGATATTGTGGGGTACAGTCAAGGGTTAGGTGTACAAATATGCTTCATTCAGGCTCCCTTGTTGATAATTGGTGTCTCCATGTCTACAGATAGATGTTTACTACCATTAGTACCATCTCCCCCCATAGTTTCCCAACACTGTCAGTCATTTTCTTATAGTAGTGCATTGGATGATCAAGGTCCACTATATGAGTGAGAATATGTGGTACTCAGATCTTTGTTTCTGTGAGAGGTCACTTAGTATTATAGACTCTAACTCCATCCAGGTTGCTGCAAAATTCATGATTTTGTTCTTTTTTATGGCTGCATAGCATTCCATCATGTATATGTACCACATTTTTTAAATCCAGTCCTCTTTTGATGGACAGCGTGGTTGGTTCCAGGTTCTTACTATTGTGAATAATGCTGCAATAAACATTGGCATGTAGGTATCTTTTATATAGAGTGATTTGAGTTCTTCAGGGTATATTCCCAGTAGGGGGATTGCAGGGTCATATGGGAGGTTGATGTTTAGAGCTTTCCACAGAGGTTACACTAGTTTACACTCCCACCAACAGTGTAGAAGTGTTCCCTTTTCATCACACCCTCTCCAGCAACTGTAATTTTTTGAGTTGTTGATAATTGCCATTCTGACTGGTGTTAGGTGGTATCTCAGTGTGGTTTTGATTTGCATCTCTCTGATGATTAATGAGGTTGAGCATTTCTTCATGTGTCTGTTGGCTGCTCAGATGTCTTCCTTTGTGAAGTGACTGTTCATATCTTTTGCCCACTTTATAATGGGGTTGTTTGTTTTTTTCTTTTCAGCACATTTGAGTTCCTTGTAGATCCAGGATGTTAAGCCTTTGTCAGACCTGGAGTTGGCAAATACTTTTTCCCAGTCTGTAGGCTGTCTTCCTGCTCTCTTGATGGTTTCTTTGACTTTGCAGAAGCTTGTCAGTTTAATGAGGTCCCACTTGTCTATCTTATCCCTTATGGCCTGTGGGTTTTGGGTTTTGTTCAGGAATTGGATGCCAGTTCCAATTTTCATGAGCATGTGTCCTTCATTTTCTAAGGTTGTTATGGTTTGAGGTTTTATATTTAGGTCCCTGATCCATTTGGAGTTAATTTTTGTGCATGGGGATAGATAGGGGTCCTGTTTCTATCTTCTGCATGTGGTCAGCCAGTTTTCCCAGCACCATTTACTGAATAGGTTCTCCTCTCCCCAGTGGTACGTGGTATAGGCTTTGTCGAAGATGAGTTCGTTGAGAAATTGAGGTCTTGCCTCTGGAATCTCAATTCTATTACATTGATCTATATGCCTGTTCCTATACCAATACCAAGCTGTTTTGGTGATTGTAGCTTTATAGTAAAGTTTGAAATCTGGTAATGTGATACCACCTGCTTTGTTTTTTTTGCTGAGGATTGTTCTGGCTATTCTTGGTTGTTTGTGTTTCCATATGAATTCCTGTGTTGTTTTTTCTAGGTCTGAGAAGAATGTTGCTGGTAATTTGATAGGTATTGCATTGAATCTGTAGATTGCCTTAGGTAGATGGACATCTTCACTATGTTGATTCTTCCAATCCGTGAGCATGGGATATTTTTCCACTTGTTTGTGTCATCTTTGATTTCTTTGAGCAGAGTTTTGTAGTTTTCATTGTAAAGGTCTTTCGTGTCTCTGGTTAGAAGACACCAAGGTATTTCATTTTTTGTGTGTGTGTGGCTATTTTGAATGGAATTGTGCTTCTTATTTGGGTTTCTGTTTGTTTATTATTGATGTAAAGAAATATGATTGTCTTTTGCACATTTATTTTATATCCTGAGACTTTGCCGAAGGCCTTTATCAGTGTAAGGAGGTTTTTCACAGATTCTCTTGGGTTTTCAAGGTATACAATCATGTCATCTGCAAAGAGAGATAATTTGACTTCCTCTTTTCCTATTTGGATACCCCTGATTGCCTTCTCTTCTCTGATTACTCTAGCCAGGACTTCCAATACTATATTGAACAGGAGGAGTGAGAGTGGGCATCCTTGTCTTGTTCCAGTTTTCAGGGGAAATGGTTCCAATTTTTGTCCATTTAGGAGTATGCTGGCTGTGGGTTTCTCTAGGTGGCTTTTACTACTTTGAGGTATGTTCCCTGAATGCCTAGATATTCAAGGGTTTTTATCAAGAAGGGGTGCTGGATTTTATCAAAAGCTTTTTCTGCATCTAATGATATAATCATGTGATTTTTGTTTTGACATCTGTTGATGTATTTAACTACATTTATTGTTTTACGAATGTTGAACCAGCCTTGCATCCCAGGGATGAATCCTACTTGGTCATAATGGATGATTTTTGAGATGTGTTGTTGAATCCAGTTTGCTAGGATCTTGTTGAGAATTTTAGCATCTATGTTCATCAAAGATATTGGCCTGTAGTTCTTTTTTGTTGGGTCTTTACCTGGCTTCGGTATCAATGTGATGTTAGCTTCATAAAATGATTTGGGGAGGGTTCCATCTTTCTCAATCACCTGAAATAGCTTCAGTAGGATTGGAATCAGTTCCTCCTTAAATGTCTTGTAGAATTCTGCTGGAAAGTCATCTGGTCTGGGGCTTTTTTTTATAGGTAGTTTTCTTATTACATAGTCAATTTTCTTGATTGTTATTGGTCTATTTAGGGTCTCAATTTCTTCTTATTTCAACCTAGGCAGGTTGTGTGATGACAGAAAGTCCTCCATTTCCTTAAGGTTTTCAAGCTTTTTTCCATACAAGTGTACATAGTAGTCTCTGATGATCTTTTGTATTTCTTCAGGGTCAGATGTGACTTCATCTTTTGTGTTTCTGATTGTGCTTATTTGGGTTTTTTCTTTCTTTTTCTTGGTCAGTCTAGCTAGGAGACCATCGATCTTGTTTATCCGTTCGAAGAACCAGCTTTTTGTTTCATTGATTTTTTTGTATTATCTTTTTGTCTTCTATGTCCTGGATTTGGGCTTTTATTTTGGTGATCTGGATTCTTCTGCTGAAATTAGGGTTTTTGTGATCTTGCTTTTCAAGCTTCCTTTGGTGGCTTGTTAGGCTATTAATTTGTGCTCCTTCCAATTTCTTCATGAGTATTTGTAGGGATATAAATTCCCCTCTTACAACAGCTTTTAAGGTGTCCCAGAGATTTTGGTAAGATGTTTCTTCATTTTCATTTGTTTCCAGGTATCTTTTGATCTCTGTTTGATTCATCATGACCCAAGAGTTGTTTAGCATCATGCTGTTAGTGTCCATGTCTTTGTGGGTTTTGGGGGGACCTTGTTGGTGTCAATGTTTATTTTTATTCCACTGTGGTCCGAAAAGGTGCATGGTAGAATTTCGGTCCTTTTAAATTTGTTTATGCTTGATTTATGTCCAATTATGTGGTCGATCTTAAAATACGTTCCATGCGGTGATGAGGAGAATGTGTATTCTGTGGTCTTTGGATGGAGTGTTCTGTAGGTATCAATTAAGTTCATTTGGTCCAGAGTCTCATTGAGGTTCTGGATCTCCTTGCTGATTTTTTGTCCTGATGATCTGTCTAGGGTTGTGAGTGGGGTATTAAAGTCCCCAGTTATGATGGTGTTAGAGTCAATATCTTTCTTTAGTTTTCCTAGAAGTTGCTTTATGAAAGTTGGCGCACCTATGTTGGGTGCGTTATGTTTAGGATAGATATTTCTTCTTGATGGAGTGAACCTTTTATCATTATGTAGTGGTCTTCTGTACCTTTTTAAATTTTTGATGGCTGAAATGCTATTTTGTCTGAAATTAGGATCACAACTTCTCCTTTCTTTTGTGTTCCATTCGCCTGAAAATTTGTTTCCCATCCTCTTACTTTGAGTCTGTGTATGTCCTTTCTAGTGAGATGGGTCTCTTGAAGGCAGTATATTGTTTCCTGGTGATATTTTTATCCATTTTGCTATTCTATGTCTTTTCAGTGGTGCGTTTAGTCCATTCACATTCTGGCTAATTATTGAAATGTGAGAGTTCATCCCTATCATAGAGTTCTTATAGAGTTTTTGTTCTTCCACTTGGTTTTTTTTGTCTTTCTTTTGGTTTTGGGGTCGGTTCATGTATTTTTATTCTTTTCCCTGTACTCTTGTGAAGAATGTTGTTCTTTTTTCCTTTTCTTCTGTGTTTAGTACTTTCTTAAGTGTTTCATGTAGAGATGGTTTGGTGGCAGCATAAGTTCTTAGGGATTGGATATCTGGGAAAGATTTTAATTCTCCCTCACTGATGAAGCTTAGCCTGGCCAGGTAGGTTATTCTTGGTTGAAATTGTTTATCTTTTAGGACTTTGAAGATAGGGCTCCAAGCTCTCCTGTCCTGTAGGGTTTCTGTAGATAAATCTGCTGCTATTCTGATTGGTCTTCCATGGTAGGTAATCTGACCTTTTTCTCTTGCTGCCTTTGGGATGTTTTCTTTTATGCCTACTTTGTTTAGGCGAATTATTGTGTGCCTAGGAGTATGTTTTCTCATTTGTTGTCTTGTAGGGGTTCTCTGGATCTCTTGTGTTTGAGTTTTTGCATCATTGATTAGATAAGGGAAGTTTTCTTGAATGATCTCATGGAAGGTTTGTTCCAATGTGGTCTCTGTCTCTTTTTCTGCCTCAGGCAGACCAATTACTCTTAGGTTAGGCCTCTTGAGGTAATCGCTTATCTCTTGAAGGTTTTTTTCTGTGTTTTTTAGCTTGTTTTCTGTGTTTTTCAGAGTTTGGGTTATTTCTATATCTTGGTCCTCAAGCTCTGAGATTCTTTCTTCTTCTTGGGTAATTCTGTTTTCCATGCTTATCAGTCTATTATTTATTTCATTCACAGTATTCTTTATTACTGCTATCTCAGATATCAGCTCCTTTCTAGTTTCTTCTTGAGTCTCTTCAATTCTTTTTAATCTCTCCATTAATGTCTTGATGTCTAGGGTTGTATTTTGAAACCATTCATTCTGGGCGGGACTCTTCATTGTGCATTCCAAAGTCAGTTTTCTCAGTGTCTGTCCTCCCAGGAGTCTGGGACAGACCCATATTCTTCTTTTGGTTTTTCTTCATTTGTGTAGATTTTTCTCTCTCGTCCCTTAGTGATCAAGTTCCTGAGATCTAATCTCCAGCCTCTCTCATCTCTTTCTATTGCAGGCAGTTAGCTTGTTGCCTAGGAGATCTGTGACACTAGTCACTATTCAGCATAGGGGAGGGGCTTTGTCTCCTGTTAATGACATCACCGTGGGAACCAAGGTGGAGGCTATGCTAGGTGGGTGGAGCGATGCGATGTAAATATGCCTTGAAAATGGCAGAGGTGGTGGTTTGCTTTTAGGGGGCTCCTGTGGGTCTCTAAGTGGGACCAGCTTCACAGCTGGGCACTGGATCTGGGGTGCCTCCAGTCAGCTGGGGTGGAGGACAGGGTTGAGCGTTTCCTCCTCTGGAGCTAGAAGCCTGCGATTGGCACCTTACATCAGCTTGGGGTTCTGCCCCCTTACACAGGCTTGTGGTCACACATGCTGAGTGCCTCAGCCAGTGTGAGCCAGGGGCTTCTGGTCTCCAAAGCTCCAGAGGGCAGGTGGTGGCTCTGAGTCCCTCGCAGGGCACTTCAGCCAGAAATGGGACTGGTATCTCTAAGGGGCGGGCACTCAGAGCCTCCCTGTGTGACCGGCAGCTTCGCACTGGGTGCTGGTCTCCACGCTGTGGCCAGGGATGGAGCTGTGATCCGGGATTTGGAATTCCCCAGCCAGCCGGAATCACATATAGTGGAGTAGCTGGTCCAGCGGCAATGTCTGGCCCTGCGTGGGACCAAAAGTCCCCAAGCCTCGTACCAGTGCAGGTGGAGGTGGGCGGGGGGTGCAGGAAGAAAAGTAATAGTCTTTTTGGGAAACTCACGTTCAGAGAATCTCAGGGATCCATCTATGCGGTCACCATCTTGCCGTCTCTCATATTTAACTTTCAATAGTACTTCCAGGTGATAGAATTCCAAAGGCCCAGCTACTTTAAGTTAAACATTGAATTAGATAAAATCCCTCTAACATCAGCTAGGTTCATATCAACACAAAAGTATCTGAAAATATATGAAATCATCTGATCTTGAAAGCCCAGTGATGTAAGCAGAGCAAAATTATCATTTCATTTCCTTTCATGAAAGGGACTATAATAACTCAGAGTTCAGAAAATTCACTGTATCCATAGGACTAGGAGAGGGTGATGCTGAGATGACAACTAGGCTATCATTATCCACAAGTTTTCCTCATTTATGTGTTGGAAGCTCCATCCAATGACATGTTGAGGTCCTTGAAATTTAATTCTTTATAAGAAAATAAAATGATTTTGAGTACAATATTCATCTGTCCAATCTACTACACATGTAATAAAATAAAATACACATGGTATAAGTATGTTGCTAAAGATTTGTCATTTATAAATAGGCAAGTCTGCTTCTTACCAGTTACACAATACAATCATTAGTATCACATTTTTGTTTCTCATTGTTTTAGCCTGAATACTTGGGAGGATTTAATGTGAAGAGAGGCATTCCTTCAAGTTATTTTGCCTAATTATGGTTTTGGAATTCAGCTCAATTCTTTTTTTATTTTTTTCCCTTCTGTGAGTGCTATATTTCTTAAGATACATAATCAGATGAAAGGCTTTGATATAAAACACAAAAGAGTTGAAGTATTTGCTGCATTTATGCTATTGTTGCTATTAATTCCCATCAGAAGCAATTACATGTTTCAGGCCTCTAGACAGAGAATGCTGCACCTGCTGATGACTGAAGGGGCAGAAAGTTTATTCCATTTATATGTACAATATTCCTTTCCTTTCTCTCCAGTTCTCATTGCAATCATTAATATCTTAACCTTCAGTACAATGGGCTGTCAGTGCTTACCCTCCATTAGAAGAAAAATATACCACACATTTCCATAGTGAATAGGTAATGCAAGCTGAAAAATGTGACAATGTGAGGAGGGACATTCTTTTCATTTGTTTTGCCTAATTCTGTTTGACATCTGGAAGAAAGTGATATTTTATCTTCCTATTGTAGATACTAAATGGAAACAATAAAGGAAATATATTTTGGACTTTTCAGGTCAAAAGAAAAAATTTCTTTTTTGATCATAGTTCAACATGGCAAGTGTTATTATAGTTGTTCGGTGGGGATGGTGGTGGTGTTGATCTAGGAAGAATTTTTCAGTTTTTTTCAGTATGCTTGCATATTAGAATTTGTAATACAATTCTATAGCCCTACCCTCAACTCCAGACATAAGAAATCTAAAAATAAATCATCTTCCACTGTGGGTGCTTTTCTGTCCTCTCAATAAATCCTGCTTTCTCATTTAAAAAAATAAATTTGAAAATGTTAGTAGTACAGAATCAAAATAAACTCAGATATAAATGACTATATTTTAGTAATATGAATTAGCTGTAGTACTTTATCATTGCCATCAAGAAAATTTTATTTTTTAAATGTCAGTTGGAAATGCTCATGAACAAATCAGTTATAATATCATGTAGTTAACTACCATGACCAGGAAATGATAATATAATTCACACTAGGGACATAACAGCAATTCCACTTTGTAGAAATAAAAAAAAAATTGTTCCCTGACAGGCAGCCATCCAAGGTAGTAGTGAGTTCATTGCTATGAGAAATGTTTGGAGACTAACTGACCACTCACTAAAAATATTGGAATATAGGAAACATTTAGGAAAATTTTAAATCAAATAATTGATGAAATATTTTACCCTAAGTTCCCTCCTTATGTTGTCATTCTATGCATCTATGAATAGAAGTGCAAAATAAAAGATGAAAACTGGTCTGTTTAGTGTTAGGACTTATGTATGCCACTATATACAAGTCCTCTCATTTAACTTTCAAAATAAACCTATTAACTAAATATCCTCCTCCTACTCCCTTAAGCTAAAAGAGAAGAAAATTTACACAAAGTCTCATAGGCAGTGAGGTGAAGCTAGAACTCCAAAGCCGATGTACATAGCAACTCTGCTTTCCAAATTTAAAATCCTCTACGTACTCTAATTATTTCTGCAATAAATGATTCTAACCCCATTACATAATATTACTGTTGAATCTTTGGAGAGAAAAATTCATATAAAATAGATTGTCTCAGGCATCCTGCCAGAGACAAAATGTCAATACCTAGGTTAAGCTTTTGGCTAAGTCACTGGATTTTAGTGACATGTCTTAACAGGGAGTCCTAGATAGTCACCTAAGAAACACCAGAAATGGTGCCAAAGGACCTAGAGAAGTCTCAGCATGCTCACAGGGGTATTTCTACGTCTTTCTGCAAAAAAGAAATTTATTGCATCAAAAAAGAAAAAAAAAAGCTTCCTGACCTCACATTGCAGAAATTTATTGTAATTTGCATGAGTCTTTCAAAAAACCCTACATAAATCAACCTGAAGACTAATTGTCATATACTGGTTTGATTGTAATGAAACTCCAGCCTAATCTTAATCTTCTTCACAAGAGAATTCGCCTGACAATTTTTTTCTTTTTCTTTTCTTTCTTTTCCCTTTTTTTTTTTTTTTTTTTTTTTGGCTTACAGTTCTTGGCTTCAACAAATAACAGTCTGCTTATGCAAGAAAATTACCAAATATTTAAGTTTTAAGCTAAGGTAATTTCTGTTCATCAATTTTAAAGGAAAAAAAGTCTAATTTTCTCTACCATCCACCACCGTTTTTGTGCCTGTGATTCTCCTAGTTTCATGTGTCCCCTGAACCTTACCCACTTGCTCAAGAAAGAGCACTAGTCACCACTATCCACAGTCTCCTCGCCATTTCCTCATCATCTAAAGACTCAGAATATTTGAGCCTCTCCAAGTAATGAAGACCACACTTCCACAGGACACCATGCTGCAGCAGGGGCACCAGGAGTTCCAGGGCCAGAACTACAGACACTTCAGATTACCAAATGCTGCCCAGCTGGACCAGGTAACAAAACCAATGAGTGCAAAAGAGTTAAAACCCTTTGTGCAAATTTTGACTAATGCAAGTCAGAATATGGAGAGTGTCTGATATGTAAATTTTTCCTTCCCCCATACCACAGACAAACTGTTCTAGAAGCCCTCTCCTGGAAACATTCCATGTGACTGAGTGATTAGTTCCGTGATTGTGAAGCTATTTGTCTTGGTAATACACCAAATCCAAAATCCTATTTGCATATAATTGTTTTCCCTCCTTCCCTCACACATATAGCCTGGGATTGTACTTCCAAAGCCTGAGAATGTTAGCTTTGCTTCAGTCTCTGATTTCTAAGGGACGTAGACTAAACTCTTTTTCTTGTTAGCTTTTGCCACTGCTTAAAACAAAGAAAGGCAAACATAAGTTTAATCAGGAGAATGTTATTTAGTTTAACATTACTACTAAAGCAATTTCATACAGATTTTTAAATGAAATTTGATCAACACAGAAACATATAACATTTTTCTGCTGTCTTGATTAAAATTTAATAAAAGTATCTATATGCTATATTTAATTAATCATCATAAGAATTTACAAAATAATGCTTCCAATGTGGGGGGAAGGGGTAAAAATCTTCTTTTTTTCTGTTTTATTTCTCTAAGTAGTAATTTCCGCTTTAAAATAGAAAATGCTGCTTCCAGAAAATGTACTTTACTTGTACTTTAAGGTCAACGGTTTAATTTTGTGTAAGCACTTTCCTTTCTTTTATTCTCATATCTTCATTATAGCTCACTTTCACATAAAGCTAAATGTACTCTTTCATCACCAAGGCAATAAAAAGGTTAATTTAAAGAGGGACGAGGAAAAAAATAGTCAGCACTTCACCATAGCCAATCTCTGATTCTCTTCCTTTCTTTGTTTAATGACTTTTATTTTGAAATATTCCAAGTACTCTAAAATTTGCAGACTAATAAAATGACTACCAGAACCTATCACCCTGCTTTACCTAATCCTGACATCTAAGAAACCTGCTTCAGATTTTTAAATTACTAAAACATCATTCAGGGAGTTTATACTATATAACTACCCTTCCCTTAAGTCATTTCTGTCATAATTTTCCATGAGAAATTTGAGTTTTCTCTTAAATAAGTTTCTCTTATATAAGTTTGCACTATTAATATAGTTGTATTTATATATAATATGATCTTTTAATTTTTTTATAAATGGCGTTAAAATGTAGATATTCATTTTATTTTTAAAAACTTTAATTTGTTTTTGCCCTTTATATGTGCTAAGAAATAATCTAGAAATTGAAATTCCGGTGAAAAACAATACAGAGTTTGCATTTTTTAGACTTTACATTCTGTTTAAGAAACAAAATACAAAAATTTACAATATGTTATCAAGAAGTGTCATTTTTTTAAAAGGATTAGAAAATAAAGAGTGCTGGAATGGAAGGTATTAAAACATTTAGGCTGATGAATAAAAAGCAAAAAAATGTACTGGAGAGAGGCATTATACAACTAGGGAAAATTCTTCCAGAGAGAAGTAACAACAACTGCAGAGCTGAGACAGGGCAAAGTTTCAGAGTACAAAATAAATGTGCAAAAGACTGTCACATTCCTATACATCAACAATAAACAAACAGAAACCCAAATAAAAAGCACAATCCCATTCACAATAGCCACAGAAAAAATGATACCTTGATATCTTCCTAACCAGAGAAATAAAAGACCTTTACAATGAAAACTACACAACTCAAAGATGACACAAACAAGTGGAAAAATATTCCATGCTCATGAATTGCAAGAATTAACGTTGTTAAGATGTCCATCCTACCCAAGGCAATCTACAAATTTAATGCAGTACCCATTAAATTACAAGCATCATTCTTCTCAGACCTGGAAACAATATAGGAATTCATCTGGAAACATAAATGACCACAAATAGCCAAAACAATCCTCAGCAAAACAAACAAACAAGCAAAACAAAGCAGGAGGTATCACATTCCCAGACTTCAAATTTTATCAAAAAGCTACAATAATCAAAACAGCCTGGCATTGGTAGAAGAACAGGCATATAGACCAATGAAATAGGATAGTGATTCTAGAAGTAAAATCTAAATTTCTCAACCAACTCATCTTCAACAAAGCCTCCACCAACAACCAGTGGGGAGAGGAGAACCTATTCAGTAAATGGTGCTGGGAAAACTGGCTACCACATGCAGAACATTAAAACAAGACCCCTACCAATCACCATACACAAAAATCAACTCTAAATGGAACAAAGATCTAAATGTAAAACCTCAAACTCTGAGAACTGTAGAAAATGTAGGAGACACCCTTATGGAAATTGGAACTGGCAACCAATTCCTGATCAAAACCCCAAGTGTCCATGCCATAAGAGATAAGACAGACAAGTGGGACCTCATCAAACTGAAAAGCTTCTGCAAAGCCAAAGAAACCATCAACAGAGCAGGAAGACAGCCCACAGACCAGGAATATATATTTGTCAACTGTACATCTGGCAAAGGCCTAACATCTAGGATCTACAAGGAACTCAAACATGCCAAAAAGAAAAAAACAAACCGCCCCATTACAAAGTGGGCAAAAGATATGAATAGTCACTTCTCAAAAGAAGACATATGAGCAGTCAACAGATACATTTAAAAATGCACAGCTTCACTAGTCATCAATTAAATGCAAATGAAAACCACGCTGAGATACGACCTAACTCCAGTCAGGATGACCATAATCAATAACTCAAAAAACAATAGATGCTGGAGAGGAGGCAGGGAAAACTGAACACTTCTACACTGTTGCTGGGAATGTAAACTAATTCAACATCTATGGAAAACAGTTGCTTGGCGTTTCCTAAAAGAATCTAAAAATCAATCTTCCATATGACCTCGCAACCCCTCTTCTGGGAATATATCCAGAGGAACTCAAATCACTCTATGAAAAAGATGTCTGCACATGCATGTTTATTGCAGCGCTATTCACAATAGCAAAAACATGGAACCAACTGTGCTGCCCATCAAAAGAGGACTGTATTTTTAAAATGTGGCACATATACATGATGAAATATTATGCAGCCATAAAAGCCAAAATTATGAACTTCACAGCAACTTGGATGGACTTAGAATCTATAATTCTGAGTGATCTATCACAGAAACAAAGAACTCAGTATCATATGTTCTCATTCGTAAGTGAACCTTGAGCAATTATTGTAATAATAAAAGAAAGGGATTGGCAGTAATGGGAAACTGCCAGGGGAGAGGGGAGCACACCTCATCACCAAGGGTAGCTGCATAGTGAACATTCATGTACCTAACCCTGAAATGTATCCCACATCTTTAAAATAAAATTTTTTTAAAAATAGAAAAAATAATCAAAAAGTGACAGCAAGAATTTAATGGACATGGCGGAGAACCTGGGGAGGAAGTTGCCAAAGTCCATTGTGCAGCATGCATTTTTTGCATTTAGACATGATTTTTGGGATTGAACTATGTTAAAATGAGTAAATCTTGTTTTATGATTTTAAATTTTTTCATTTGCTAATACAATAAAATTTAATTATTCATACTCAACCAGTTTAGATAGTTTCCTATTTTCACTATTGAAAACAATGCTGCAATAAAAGTGCTTGTTCATACCTCTATGTACATTTCAGGATAGGGTGATGTTTTTCACAATCCCCCTCTCTATTTGTTGAAGACACCAGGTTATTCAACTTCAGAATGGCAAATAATTTGGATTTTAATTATTATATAAATTCTTTCCTTCCAGTGGAGTCTTTTGTTATTTTTTTTCAATATTCCTATATCGTATGTATGCAAACTGAATGGAATATTTTAATAACTATTTTGACAGTAAGTAAAATACATATGCTGTGCTTTTCTCTGAGACTCAACTAGTTATATGTGTAGAGGGGAACTATTGATAAGATTCTGCTCCACACAAATTGCAAGCACCACCTTTAACAACTGCCAGACTTGCAAAAAAAGGATCCCATTTGTTATCCATTTGCTCTAGTGTGCTGCAGGTAAAGTGAAACTGGTTGTACCTTTAAGACTAGTCAGAGGTAAGGAAAAGTACATCAGGGGATAAAATAGAGTGTGGCAAGCCATGGGTTAATATTAAGCAATGTAACCGCAAGACCAACTCAAACCAATTAACCTTTTCTTAAATTGTTACAGGTGGTACAGAACCAATACTGCTGGTCAGGGAGCCCTAGCATGCACAATGGAAGAAAACTTTAACCTCTTAATTATTAACACCACCAGCCTGGAAGACTCGCTGCAATGGCATCATTTGAGACTATTTCAAAATGCCATGAAAGCTTGACTCAATCCCAGACTGGGGAGACAAATTTGACTATTGTCACCTGTCTTCTTACCAGTCGATTCACAATAAAGCTTTTGTTTGTTTTTTCTCAAAAGTCAGTAGCATAGTATTGTCTTCTATGCATATCGGGTAGTGAGCCACTGCATAGTAAAAAATTCTGGTGACTGGAATGAGACAAAACCTTCCTCAGACACCCCTCCAAAGGTTGTGAGCCCTCTTCACTGACCTTGAGTGGCCACCTAGACCACTTTGTCTAAAGCCTCGCACACAAAGTCCTTACTTCTCTGTCATGCTGCTCCAGGTTCGAAGCACATTGGGAGTGAATTCATTGCTCAGTGGCAGCAACATCAAAGACTCAAACAGATAATAAAATTTTGGATTTATCCAGTCACCAGGAAGCCTACAATTTTGAGCAAGAACAATCCAGAAAAAAATGCAGAGATTGGAGTTATAAGCAAATACACTAGATAACAAAATAAATTATTCAGGCAAATCTAGTAAACATGCACTAGACGCTTGACAGGCGAGATTTTCTTTTAGTGGAATATCCAAACAGGGCTTCCATGAGTCTAACACATAGAACAATATAACAGGAACACCTCACCCAGAAAGAGGAGCTATAGAGGAAGAAAAAAAGTAACCACAGAACATAGTTTATCTAAATAATATTTTTCTAATATTAAAGTGGAAAACAATGTGTCTGTAGTAGAAATGGTCAGCATCTTATCATTACTCAGGTCCTAATGTACTTAATGTACTGACAATATTCGCATCTCTTTGGATACTGTTTTTTCAAAATTCTGGAAAAGTACTTTGTTTATGGGGAGGAAAGTCCAGAAGAGCCAGGTTATTAATACTGTCAGAGAGCAGCCCTCAACCGATAAATGGCTCACTGGAGTTTATATACAAATAGCCCAGCCTTCTTTCCTCTTGGGTGGGAGATTCCTGAAACTTATCTCGCTCTGTCCTCCAGTTTCCCTAAGGACTTTAGCTCCAGGTGCCCCCTTGTGGAAGCTGGAATTTTTTAAAGCACCCTTTATTGGCTCCCAATACTCCACAATTTCACTTTCCCAATCCTCTACTGACATACCCACATCTTCCTCCCGAAAGCATTTGAACTTCACTTCTTATTTCAGGTACATCGTTTTCTTGATGGCCACTGGTCAGGGACCACTCTACTCCTAGAGACCATTCTCAGTCCCTTCCCCCAGGGGTCTCCTCCATCTCTGTAATGGAGAAATCTCCCATGTCAAGTCCCTCTCATACTTTGAATCTCCCTGCCTTCTTTAGTCACCAGCCAGAGAAAACACTCCACTGTTAAAGGACTTGTGTCGTTTATGTCAGGCCCACTCAGATAATTTCCATATCTTAAAGCCAAATTATGTGGACCTTTCAGCTGTCCCTGGATTAGTATCTGACTGAACAATCAAGGGCTGGGAAGCTTAGAGAGCCATCTTAGAATTCTGACAACCACAGTAATCATTTAATTCAACATGATAATGTGCTGATGTTTGCACTAATCTGTAAATATACAAATAATCATTGAATTGTGAACTTCAAACAGATGGAGTTTATGGTATGTAACTTCTACAATAAAGCTTTAAAAAATAGCTTCCATACTCATTATGATATCTTATATTCAGAAAATCTGCATTGTAGTTATTATTCTTATTTTGCTGATAAGGAAAATGAAGATTCACAGAGTTTAAGGAATTCTTATGAAAATACAGTGGAAAAATAGAATCAAATGATTGTTCTTTGGAGATTCTTTGTCCTACCCATTGTCTGTTTTTATGTAAATGGAAGCGAGATTTAGAATTGTTCAGATGTTTCCTGAAAAATAGACCCCATTTGAAAATGCTGATCACAATGCTAACAATTTCATACGCATCCCCTAGAATCACTATCAGTTTTTACAGTAAGTTTCTACAGGGTTAAATTTGAAGAAAGTACTTAGGAATACTTTTTCTACAAACCCATCCCTTAGATAGCAAAGGGTGTGGAGAAGGGAGAAAGAAGGAGCAAGGAAGAGAGAAGTGTTTTGTGATTAACAGCAGAATAAGAACCTCAGTCAATTTTTCGCAGGGTAGAAAGAAATGTATAATGAATTCTAGTGTCCCGTATTAGAGATGGGCTATTTTATACTATACACATTTTGCCTAAGTGCATGGAGTCTCAAATGCACAAGATGAACAGTCGCAGCTGTTATTTCCACTGATTCATTCAGAAACTACAGTCCTAAAATAAATCCCACACTTAATTAGCAATTCAAATATTGCAGAAAATATTTCTATACACCAATTTTTTTTCAGTTAATAAAAATTCCTGTTTTTTAATAAAAAGGAAGACAACTAAAATATTATAAGTCCAAAGAGAATGCAGAAATAAAATTGATTTTAATTGTATTTTTCCCCTAAAGGAAAAACATTTTCCTCATGTAAAGTATATTTTGGGGATCACTAAAAGTTTTGCAATTGCTTAACAGCTCCTGGCATGTCACTATACACACACACACACACACACACACACACACACACACACACACACATGGTTTTTAACACTGTCAAAAGAATATTCTCTAAATTTTCAAAACATAAAACTGCCTATTGTTTTTAATTCCATAAACGACCAAATACTCCTTAAACACACAAAAAATGTACAAGTATATATATTTAATTTTTTATCAACCAATACTGGTTTAGCCACTCAAGATGTCTTCAAGATATTTTATTTTCCTTCTTTCTTATCCACACTATGCCAAAATAAGATGAAGTATCATTATAGATTTTTTTGTTAAAATGTCTTAGAACAATCAATCATTCTCAGCTCTTCTCACTTTATTTAATTTTACATATATATGTATGGAATGAGGTGTGTGTTAATTAGTTCTCAGGGTAGTCATATGTAACTCATATGTAACTCATAATTAGTGGCATTAAACACTTAAAATAGTAAGGAAGTAGTTGAAACTCTCAACTGTCTAAATTATGATCCCTGAAGCAGACTTTTTTTACACCCTGTATTAGTTTCTGTTTATCATTAGTTTCTGTCCATTGTTAATGGTTCAACCCAGGCGGCAACCCCTGCTTTGTCTTAAACCTTTTCTAGTTATACTACTACAGGTGTTCTGGTAAACTCAGTTTCTAATCAAAAACTTGCTTAAGTGTTAAGAATGGTGGAACTTGAGTGAAAAAGGAATAGTTTTCAGATGATATCTTTACATATAAGTCTTCTACTTTGTAATTATTTTGCTTATTACCGAATGAAAGATGGAATGCTCAGAAGCAGTGGTCTTGTCTCCCCTGGAAGAACTATTACATACATTCTTAGTAACTAGCTGGGCAAGAATACTTATAGTTTCTTGAGAAATAGTATGCTGACGATAAGACATAAAACAATTCTGAACTTCCATAATCTCTAGTAATAAAAACAATTTGGTACAACCAAGTAACCAACTATGTAGCCATCTACACATAGCTTTATGCAGTTTCTCAAGTGTTTATTTCTTGGGGTCTTAATATAGCTTTCCTCCAGGGGGGCCAGTTAGCAACTATCTTTCAAAAATAACTTGGTCTGTTTAATGTTGTTATTCTTCTCTCTACTTCCTACACAATGGACAATTTTATGGTGTAAATATGGAAAAAGAAAAAACATAAAAGGGCAGAAAGCAAAACCAAATTAAGAATTAAATTAGTGGCAGCTTTCAGTATACAAATCTGTATCAGCTGAATATAGGAAATAGGATATTCATTACCTGTGTCCTATGCAAGACACCTTACACAACAAGCAAATATAAATTGAATAACACTTGTGGGAAATATAGAAAACAGATTGAAGCAGTCAGATGACTGGTATTTAAATTGTTATTCTTAGACAGCTGGTAGTCTGAGGGAAAAAAAAGAAAAAGAAAGAATGTTATAGTGCTTTTGTAGATGTGTGTAGATAGAAGATGATAGATAGATAAGATAGATCGAATTTTAAATGCCTCCCGCAAAATTGTTTAGAAAATTTATAGTGATAAGTTCCTTATCTAAACAGGAATAAAACTTGTAGTAATATAAGATGTATTTCTCAATGCACCTAATTAATTGAATGCTGAACAAACCATGTAAGGGCTTTCAGTTTTTGAAGAAGACCAAAAAAAAATGTTATATGGCAGGGCTCAATATTACCAGTTCTGATCCTGGCAGAAATGGCTTTAGAATTCTCATATCTCCTAAAGGAGACCAGAGCTTGATCATCACGTTCTACTCTGAATGACACAGAAATGTTCTAAATATTTTCTTCTTTAATTCCCACCACCTGAAAACTAAAGTAATATGATGCCACTTGTAAAACTTTTATAATCCTGGGGAAATTTATACAATTAAGCATAAAATATATTTATCTTTGTTATAACTATACAAAAAGTTGTAATTAGTCTTGTTTTTATAAATGTCACTTTTTTAGAAATGTTATTTTGGGTCAAAGTTTAAAACTTCTAACACTGCTTTCTAAAATTCTTAATGAAGACAATGGAATTTTGCCTGAAAATGTCTTTCTTGCACTTGTTAAGACATGAACTAAATTACAGATGACTGTAGCAGTGAATGAAAGTAACTTTAACATGCTACTAAAAGCGTAAGTGAAAAAAAAACCATCTCTGTAGCTTCCATAATATTAATTAAAAATCTAAAATATCAAAAGTTTTCTTTAAATCTTGTGGTATACATTAATAATGCCAATTTTCAGCTTATAATGCAAACATCTCTATCATTGCGTAAGCAATTTAGTATTTTTTTTTTTTCATATAATTGGTCATGTTTACTCTTTTGGATTTGGGGTCATCTCCTTTTCTCCAGTGTTAGTCACTTAGTCCATACTATCACATTGACTCTAACCAGAAGCCTCTCTTAGGCCTGACCAACAATACTTTCCATTTGTAAAACTGGGGCAAGCTGTGGGCAGAACCTTTCTGTGACTCAAAATCTCATCAATATGGTACATTCACCCAGATGTGGAAGAGTTAGTTCATGTAACTCTGAGAGGATGCAGCACCACGAAAGGAAATATACCATCTAAAAGAAATACAGAACATATTTTAAAAACAGAATAGCTCTTCTACAAATATATAAAATAGCCACATTATGCGGCACTATATTGAGTTGTTTCAACATTATGATACCAGTTGAGCTAGCTTTATCATTATACAAACAATTCTTTTGTTCTTTTTCTTTGAACTATTTGTTTTGAAATAATTATTGACTCACTGGAAGTTGCAAAACTAACACAGAGTCCTATTAATCTTCATCCAGTTTCCCCCAGTAGTAACAACTTACATAATTATAGCACAAAATCAAAAATAGGAAATTTGTACTAATTCAGTGCTGCTGAGTAGGCTACGGGCTATTCAGACTTCACCAATTTTTCTGTGCACTCCATGAGTGTGTGTGTGTTTGTGTGTAGTTCTGTGCAGTTATTTCACATATATATGTGAGAATATATATGTATACCAGAAGTAGGTCCTGGTCACATTTGACATGGTTTCCCGTTTATACATTCCTTAGTTCCCTAGTGTGGTGGATTCAGATCCAGGTACCTCATACAAGTTCCTCCTGGTGACCACTTCCTATGTGTATGTATGTATGTATGAATGTATGTGTGTATACACACACACACACACGTACACAAACGTATGTATGTATATATACACACATATACCCACTTGGGTAACCAACATGAAACTAAAGATATAAAACTCTTCAATCACTCCAAAGGACCTCATACTAGCCCTTTATTGTCACACTCTCTTGTCTGTAGCAACTACTGCATTGCTCTCCAACCTGTAATTTTGGTATTTCAAAAATATTATATAAGTGAATTTATACAGTATATAACTTTTTGAAAGGCAAATTATTACTTTAATTTTATTTTAATGAGTTTACATTTTAATATACTAGTGCACTCAAATTTAAATAGCGATGATGCTTAGGAAGGAAAAACACATCAACTATCATTCTGGGAGCAGATGAGGGGACAATACAGTAGTAATATTTTTATAGCAAATCAATATCTTCCTGAAAATATATGGAAAGTTGAAAACTTAGTACCCCTTTTATTACTAAATTTCTTCATTTACTTGAGCAACCTTGAGAATTTACCTTGTGATTAGTCAGTTGTTATAATTTTATGTTGCCTTAGCACTCATCATGAATTTAACTTTCTCATATACCAGAAGTAAGGCCTGGTCACATTTGACATGCTACTAAAAGCATAAGTGGAAAATAAACCAGTTTATACCTCCCCTAGCTCTCTACTGTGGTAGATCCATATCCAGGTACCTTATACAAGTTCTCCCTAGTGACCACCTTCCTATGAGACATCTAGTTACAACCTACTTGACTGGTTCCACTGACCCTCGTACCCCCTATGAACTGTGCAGATATGCCACAATGACCACCTCTCAGTCACAGTGTGACTTCTTGGAACTCATGCCTGCTTGCTTGAAACCCCCAATTAAAACTTCTCATGGAAACCTATTGGGATAATACCTTGGGCCCCAATAAAAACATTGGCCTGTGGGTTTCGTCTCTTTCCTTGTATTGATCAAGCTCCATATGACCTTCAGGCATGTTACTCAACCCCAGAGCCTATAAGTAATAAAATCTTTATCTCCATCTTGTCATCTCCTCTAATCCCTGAAATAGTAGTCTCCTCTTTAAAATAAATTAGGCTGGGCTCAGTGGCTCAGCCTGTAATCCCAGCACTTTGGGAGACCAAGGTGAGAGGATTGCCTGAGCCCATGGGTTCGAGACCCACCCAGGCAACTTGGTGAGACCTCATCTCTACAATAAATCAAAAGTTAGTAGGGCATGGTAGTGCGCGCCTGTAATTCCAGCCACTTGGAAGGCTGAGGCAGAAGGAACGCCTGAGCCCAGCAGGTCAGGGCTGCGGTAACCATGAGCATGCCACTGCACTCCAGTCTGGGTGACAGAGTGAGACTCCAACTCAAAAAATAAAAATTAAAATAAAATAAAATAAATTAAATTGAATTAAAACACGTGCTGGCTTTTTCTACTCGTCATGATGCCCTTGAGATCTATCCAAGTTATGCTGTGCATCAGTAGTGTGTTCCTTTTTGCTACTAGTGTGCTCATTGTACAAATATGCACCATAATGTGTTAAATTTATTATTTTTTGAAGAATATTTGTATTGTTGCCAGACAGGAGCCATAGCTGATATGAACATTCATGTAAAGGTTTTATGTGAACATAAGCTTTCATTTTTCTGGGATAAATGCCCAGAGTGCAATTGCAATTGCTGGATCATATAATCCTGTCTTCCTTTAAAATTGTGATATTTGTTCAACATGGATTTTTTACATTAGTTTTGATTTTTAAAAATATTGCGTTAAAATGTTATTTACTTTACTTTCTGAGTTTTTGGCACCCTCCCTTAAGAGTTTACCTGAGGTGAGTACCTCGCTTTCCTCGCCTTAGTCTTGGCCCCACTATATATAGATATTTAGTTTTACAAGTGCCTGTCAAAGAGTTTTCCAGCATGCCCAGCAGTGTGGCTGGAATTTCCACCAACTATATATAAATGATGCAGTTTCAATCCATCCTCACAAGCATTTGGTGTTAACACTGTTTTTTATTCTAGACATTCTGATGAGTATGTAGTGATGTCTCATTGTAGTTTTATATTGCATTTCCCTATTGGTGATGCTGAACATATGCTTGATTGTCATTTTTATATACCATATGGTAATATGTCTTCTCATATCTTTTGTCCATTTTATAATGTGTTTATTTGATTTTTAGCTATTTCATGTTGAGAGTTTTTTATTATCCTAGATACTAGCCCTTTGTTGTATATGTATCTTGCAAATATTTTCTTTCATTATATGGCTTTTCTTTTCATCCTCTTAACAGTACTTCAAAGGGCAAAAGACTTTTTAATCACAATGATGTGAAATCCATCCATTTTCTTCAAAGAATTATGCTTTGGTGTCAGTTCTAAATATTCATTGCCTGAGCCTAGGTCCCAATGATGTATTTGGTCAATTTTTTATGAGATATGAGGTTTAAGTCAATATTGTTTTGGTTTCAATGTTTTTATCTAAACTAAATGTTCTATTTTACTATTTAAGGTCAACTTATATAGAAATTATTATATATTTCCTATTTGGTTTTTGACCTATGAAATGAATATGATTTATAGCTGGAATTTCCAGACTCTATCTTAGTGTTAGTAATACTATAGAATGAGTAACTGAAAAATTAATTATGATCTTATTTTATTTGTGTGGTTGTTTCTGGTTGTATATTTTCCAATTAAAAAGGCAAAAAGATCATTTTTCTCTTCTTTCCCATAGAAAGTGGGTTAGGCCTTAGTACTTTTAACTTTATAGATCCATTGCCTAATGAAAAAATAAAGTTTTTGAATATATTTTAGTCTGATCTTCAACCTGTCCCCACAGCCTCCTCCAAAATTGTCAGACATCTGGGAGACAAATTGAAACACACATGTATCAGAAGATCTATGCCATGATTCACAGCCTATTTAAACCTAATGTACTTTTTTTTATAATCAATATTTTTTATTATGATGTTGTGGGGTACAGTTAAGGGTTAGGTATACAAATACATTTCATTCAGGTACCCTATTGATAAGAGGTGCTTCCCCATCCCCAGATAGATATTTGCTACCATTAATCCCATCTCCCTCCCTCCCATAGTTTCCCACTACTGTCAGTCATTTTCTTATAGTATTAGGTTGGATGTTCAAGGTCCATTATATGAGTGAGAACACGTGATACTTGGACCTTTGTTTTTGTGAGAGGTCACTCAATATTATAGACTCTAGTTCCATCCAGGTTGCTGCAAAATTAATGATTTTGTTCTTTTTTATGGCTGCATAGTATTCCATCGTGTATATGTACCACATTTTTTTAATCCAGTCCTCTTTTGATGGGCAGCATAGTTGATTCCAGGTTCTTGCTATTGTGAACAATGCTGCGATAAACATACGTGTGCAGATATCTTTTTTATAGAGTGATTTGAGTTCTTCTGGATATATTCTCAGTAGGGGGACTGTGGGGTTGTATGGGAGGTTGATATTTAAAGCTTTTAGGAATCGCCACACTGCTTTCCACAGAGGTTGCACTGGTTTACACTCCCACTAACAGTGTAGAAGTGTTCCCTTTTTGCCACACCCTCTCCAGCAGCTGTTATTTTTTGAGTTGTTGATAATTGCCATTCTGACTGGAGTTAGGTGGTATCTCAGTGTGGTTTTGATTTGCATCTCCCTGATGATTAGTGAGGTTGAACATTTCTTCATATGTCTGTTGGCTGCTCGGATGTCTTCCTTTGTGAAGTGTCTGTTCATATCTTTTGCCCATTTTTTAATGGGGTTGTTTGTTTTTTGCTTTTCAGCATGTTTGAGTTCCTTATAGATCAAAGATGTTAAGCCTTTGTCTGACCTAGTGTTGGCAAATACTTCTTCCCAGTCTGTAGGCTGTCTCCCTGCTCTCTTGATGGTTTCTTTTTTATTATAAGAAATATATGACAGCGCTGTAGTTGTTATTCTGAACTGAATTCATAAATGATGAAATCTACCTAATTTTTAATTCAGTATAGTGTTTTTTTATATAATAAATATAAAAAAGAGGGAAATTGATTTATAATCAAATAATATGTATATCATGTTAATGCTTGAGCATGCATACACTAAAATATATAAAGAAATAGACATTTTCACTTAGGTGCAATCTCCCTCAATGTAACAACTACAGTTCAGTTTATCATATGCATGTTGTAGTCACCATTTAAAATCCATGAGCCAGAATATCACTGGTTTCCTGATTTGCCAAAATGGTAATGAAGTTTTGAAAATATACTAAACAAAACAAACTGCGTGCCTTTCTAAATTTACACAACATTTACAACCCTACAAAAGTATGTAATAGCAATACAGAAAGTATTTCTTAAGTTTATTTTTATCATGGAGCTAAATTTTCATCTCAGACAAATATGAGTGTATTTTTCACCTATGTAGAGATAACAATAGAGATGTT
Source organism: Carlito syrichta (assembly GCF_000164805.1). Classification (NCBI taxonomy): domain Eukaryota; kingdom Metazoa; phylum Chordata; class Mammalia; order Primates; family Tarsiidae; genus Carlito; species Carlito syrichta. The sequence continues at coordinate 229,246 of NW_007257860.1, read as the reverse complement.
TGAGGAAAAGGAGAATTTACTATTTAGGAGCATTTCCTACAGTCCAAAATATCTAGTATCCCCAGCTTCCAACCATTATTAACACTTAAGTACTCTCACACACTTCTAAATGCATCATAAGGGTATGAACTTCCCCACAGATAAGAAATTCCAGCCTAATCTAAATGGCACCAAATCTGATTATTGCAGACACCAAGCAAATTATGTAAATGTATAAATCTGGCTGGTTATTAGGTCAGTAGGGAGTTTTAAATCTTAGTGTTTCAAGTACTTAAATATATTTAGAAATAATGTTGGCGATCTTTCAAGATGGTTGACTAAGGGTGCAGGGCACCCAATCCCTCCACAAAGAGGAGAACATCTGAGTGAGAATGCTAGAATTCAGCAAAGAAGAAACAAGAAATACCTGAGGTACCTAAGGAGAAGGAGGCAGGGCACACAGCCTGGCTGGGATTGGCTGGGAGCCTGGACAGGCTCCCCAGTGCAAGGAAAGGGAAAACAAGAGAAACCTAGTAGTGCACGTTTTCACTGCAGACTCCAATAATCCTAGCTAGTGGAGAATTCCTCAACCCCTGTGCCCCTGAGACTGCCATCAATCTCTCTAGAACTTACACAATGGAATTGCTCCAGAAAGGGTGCTTACACTGAGTCCCACACACCCCAAGTCTCAGACAACTGCAGCACAGTGCCATGTTGAGAGCTCAAACCCCACCAGACTGCATCTGGACACAAGGCTCACAATCTGTGCACCTCTACATCTCTGAAGCCCCACTGACATCTTCCTACATCCACCTGAAGGACTGAAGTAGTGAGATGCAGAGTACCAGGGTCTTTAACACTCTAGCCCATGCAGTGAACTGCACACTGGAAAAGGGTGTTACAGAGCTCCCCCCAGGACAAAGGGAGCCAAAGAACATTCTCCCCAGGGCCTGAAACTTGCATGCCTGAGGCTGCTAACTGTTGGGAGGCTAGCCTTGGAAGCCCGCCTGATTGACAAAGTCCAGGTGCGCTGAGGACCCCCGGCCGCAAAGCGAGTCCGGGCAGTTGAGGCCCTTCTGTCATCCATCTTTGCTGTTGGTACAGCTGAAGAAATTCTGTGCAGTCATGGAAGAAGAAAATGGCATGTTTATGCAAAGTACTCACAGCTAACCTGAGAATGTCATGGTTCATTTTTCCATTTTCCCACTATGCCACTTGGCCTTTTCTAACATATGCAAGTGTTAAACTCTGAAGCACATCAAGAATGCTTTCTTTTACTTGGTTGTAAGTTACTAGATATTGCTTGAGTAATAAATGATATAAGTATATTCACTCCTTATTTGATTTAGGATTATGCAGTTTAGTGTTTAGACATAAAGTTTTTTAGAAGTACAAGTTTATAGTAAGTTCATTATGAATTCATTATAAGTTCTAACACTTATCTAGGAGTTATGTAGGTGATTTATAACACTGTTTTCACTGACTTAGGATAAAGATTATCGTTAAGGTTTTTACTTAATTCAATAGTTAAAACTCTAAGTTAACGTTTATAGAGTGGGTTTTCACTGAACTCATAATATACTAATCAGACACTTTTATGATAGATTAGCTAAAGACAGAAAGCAACCTTGGGGGCCTGGGAAACATTACTAAAAGTTTCTTTTGAGTTCTCTTTAGAAACAAGCACTGCAGGATAAGAGAAAAGTAACAAAGACATCTGGACAAGGGAGGCGATTACAACGCTCTGAAGGTCATAGAAGCCCCAGAAGGAGAACTACTGCTAATGAAGAACTTTGCACTTGGAAACTTTCTGGAGACAGTTCAAGGACTGTAATTTGGGACTTTGGACTAAAACTATTTGGCTTTATGAATAAGACTCGTCTGAATGTTTATAGGGTCCTTGGCTTGTTTGTTGCTAAGACCACTAGATGGTGGTAATTTTTAGAGGATATGTACATGAAGGAATTTTCTTTGTCTTGCCCATTTACAAATGGTATAAAAGGCTTTGCTTAGCTAACATTAAGCGTCATCTGTTCAGAAAGCAGGTGTCCGAGTATAATGTTTTCGTCTTTCGCCTATCCGTCTCTCCTTCAGGACAGTCCACAACCCTTGCGGGGCTGGACCCCCACAGCTAACACCAAAAGCAACCCTCCCTGCCTCCCTTCAGCAGAAGAGCTGTCACACATGTGCAAGCACCCTGAAGGCCAGCTGTACTCAAGCTGCTGTAGTCACTGATGCCATTGGGGCCTAAAGTGCATGCTCCCCAGAGGCTGAAACTTACCTGCCTCAGGCAAGTGTTACTAACAGCAAACCCTAGCCCTACAGTAGCAGGGCTGACACACATCTAAGAGTGTCCCAAGGACATGCTTTTATTGTTTACTGCCTCTGCAACCGGCCACCCCATAAGCATACCACCTGGGGTCTGGAGAGCACCCTGCCCTGTTCACCACAACCTGTACTTGTGCACACCACCAGATAGACTGAGGACAGGCCTGCTCAGCCTGGCACTTCCCTTCTCAGTGTGCAAGCATGTTGCCTAGAGGTCTGGGAAGCAATCTACCCTCTGGTTCACCCTCAATGTGTGTGTATACCACCAGGGGCCCTAAGAATAGGCCCAGGAGGACCTTGAAATTGCCCTGCCTCATTCAACACCTCTGGCATCTGAGTGCTTCTCTTGGGGACCTAAGTAAAGGCCCACCCGGTCTTTCACAGCCACTACTTAACATCAGTAAGTGACACCTGAAAGTCCAAGTGTTGTCCTGATACCACTACTACCATAGTCCATACTACACACACTTCTCAGGGGCCCAAGAACTCACCAACCCTCCTGACCCTCCCATTGCCACTACTGCCATTCAAGCCATTTGGAGGCCAAAGAATAAACCCTCCTGGATCCATTAGTGCCAATGTCCATGTATGCAGACCAGGAATGGGCACATTCAGCCTGTTGCTGCCAGCACAGGGCCCTGATATTGCTCCATATCATGTCCCATCCCAAGCAAAACCTAAACTCAGCCTCCACTTACAACCACATCCTAAGCTACTGAGAAAATTACAGACACCTTTGATACTGTTTATAACCAAATAAACACTATAAAGACTACATTACTGCAAGTATACAGAACCAAACCTAAAGCGAGCTACCCAACCAACACCACAGATATAACCACCGAAAAAAATCTGCCCCAACAAAAGACAATTAAGCAAATTAGAAGAAGCAACTGTTACACTTGCTGTGCAGATAGCAATAAAAGGACAAAAAATACAAGAAAAAGCAAAGGAATATGACACCTTCAAAGGAACCAAATAATTCTCCAACAACAGATTCCAACAAAAAAAAACATGTCAAATTCATGAAAAAATTCAAAATAATGCTATTAAAGAAGTACAGTGAGATATAAGAGAATACAAATGGAAAGGGAGAAAAAAATCAGAAAAACAAAGAATCAGAAAAACAATTAAGATTATGAAAAGGATAAAAATAACGAAAAATAACGAAACAGAATCCTGAAACTGAAGAATTCAATGAATATAATAAAAACTACAATTGAGAGCTTCAATAACAAAAGAGATCAAGTAGAAGAAAAAATGTTAGCACTTGAAGACAGGTCTTTTGAAAAATCACAGACTTCATTTTTTAAGGAATAAAGAGAGTGTATGTGATATATAAAACATAATAATTCAACAGAATATCTGAATTTTGAATGCCCCAGATGATTAAAAAAATGTTTATCAGCATAGAAAACCTATAAAAAAATAATACCTGAAGACTAACAAGAGATTTAGAAATCTAGATACAGGAAGCTCAGGTATCTTCAAATAGATACAATCCAAAGGTCTTATCCTGGGCCTATTATTATCTAATGTCAAAAGTAAAAGACAAATAGAGAATTCTAATAATAGAAAATGAAAAATGTTTAATCACATGTCAGAGAACCTCCATTAGACTAACAACAGAAACCTTGCACACTGGGAGACAATGAGATAATATTGCCAAAGCACTAAAAGAAAATAACTGTCAGTGAAGAATACAATGCACATCAAAGTTATTTTTCATTAAAAAAGAAAGAAGTAAACCATACCAAAAAGAAAGAAAGAGAGAATTTATTACTACTAGAATGACCTACAGGAAATTCTCAAGAAAGTCCTACCCTTGAAAACAGAAGAACCATATCTATCATGATGAAAACACCCTGGTAGAGCAGATACAGAAATAAGGAAAAGGAAGACTTAAATACTCCCACTATCAAACCATAAACATAAATAATAAGAAAAGAACAAAGAATGCACAAAACATCCAGAAAACAATTAACAAAATTACAATAATAAGTCCTCACATATCAAATTCACCTTGAATGTAAATGGTTTAATCCTTCTACTTAAAAGATAAAAACGGGCTGAATGGATTTAGAAAGCATGACCCAACTGTGTGCTGCATTCAAGAGATTCACTTCACCTATAAAAATACATATAAACTAAAAGTGAAGAAATTTAAAAAATATTCTATGCAAAGAAAAAGTCAAACGTTAGCAGGAATAGCTATACTAATATGAAATAAAACAGATTTTGAGTCCAAACAGTGAAAAGACAAAGAAAGTAATTATGCAATGAAAGGGATCAATTCTGCAAGAGAATGTAACAACTCTAAATATATATACACCTAACACTGGAGCACACAGATGTATAAAACAAATATCATCAGATTCAAAGACAGAGGCAGACACCTATACAATATTAGTTTGTGGTTTCAATACTCCACTTTAAGGATTAGACATAATATATAGCCAGAGAAACTTTGGATTGAAACTATACTTTAGTCCAAATAGGTCTAACAGACTTTTATAGACTATTTCATACAACAGATGAAGGAATATACATTCTTCTCATTAGCACATGAAGCAGTCTCCAGGATGCATATATCAAACCACAGAACAAGTTTCAACACATTTTTAAAAATTGAAATTCTACCAAGTATCTTCTCAAACTATAATAAATTACAACAATAAATCAATAGCTTGAGGAACTTTGGAAACTGTACAAATACATGGAAATTAACTAGCATGCTCTTGATGATCATTGAGTCAATAAAGAAATTAAAATGAAAATAAAAGATTCTTAAAACAAATAAAAATAAAAAAGTATATCAAAATCTATGAGATACAGCAAAATCAGTGCTAACAGGGAACTTTACAACAGTAAATGCTTATAACAAAAAGGTAGAAAAATATCGAATAGACAACCTAATAATGTGTTTCAAAGAACTAGTACAACAAGAAAAAAATTAGAAGAATGAAAAAAATAAAATATTAGAGAGAACTAAATGAAATAGAGACTAAAAAATACAAAAGATCAACAAAATGAAAAGTTGACTTTTTGAAAATATATACAAAATTGATAAACTGAAACTAAGCTAACCAAGAAAAAAGTAGAAAAGACTACTCAAAAAACAAAATTAGAAATAAAAAAGGGGATATTACAGCTGGTATCATAGAAATACAAATGATATCAGAGACCTCTGTGAACAATTATACTCCAACATGTTATAAAACCTACAAGAAATAGGTAACTACTGGACACATACAACCTACTAAGATTGAATTAAAAATAAATTTATTTAAAAAAATAAACAGACCAATAATGAGTAAAAACAGAATCAGTAATAAAAAGTCTCTCTGCAAAGAAGAGACAAAGGCTGGATGACTTCATTGCTAAATTCTACTAAGTTATAAACAAGAATTAACACAAATTCTCCTCAAAATATTTCAAACAAAAAATTCCAAGTCATTCTATGAATCGAGGATTAGCTCTAATGCCAAAACCAGACAGCAACACATGAAAAAAGAAAGCTACAGGCCAATATTCCTGATGAACACGGATGCAGAAATCCTCAATGAAATACTAGCAAACAGTGTCTAACAGCACATCTAGAAGGTAATACACCACAATTAAACAGGACTTATCCCAGAGATGTAAGCATGGTCCAATATAAGCGAATCAATAAACATGATACATCACTTCAACAGAATGAAGGATTAAAAAACATATGATCATCTCAGTAGATGCAGAAAAAGCATTTGATAGAAACATTGTTTTATGAAAAAAATGCTTCATCAACAAGGTATAAAAGGAACATACCTTCAAATAATAAAAGCCAGATATGATAAACCCACAGCTAACAGCATATTGAACTGGGAAAAGCTGACAATCTTTCCTCTAAAAACTGAAAGTAGGCAAGGATGCCCATGTTCACTATGCCTATTCTACATAACACTGGAAGTTCTAGCCAGAGGGAAAGAGAAAGAAAGAAAAGGCATTCAAATTGGAAAAGATGAAGCCAAATAGTTCCTCTTAGCAGATGACATAATCTTATATTTAGGAAAACCTAAAGTCTCCAAAAAATGCTCTTTCATTTGATCTGATGGACAAGTTCATTACAGTTTTAGTATACAAAATCAACATAAAAAAATCAGTAGTGTTTTCATACATCAATAACAAACTGAAAAAGAAATCAGAAAGACAACCTAATTTGTAGTAGCTACATAGAAATAACATACCTAGAAATAAATTTAATCAAATAATTGAAAGACCTCTACAAAGAAAACTACAAAACATCAATGAAGGAAATTAAAGAGGACACAAAAAATGGAGAAACTCATTCTTATGGATTAAAAGAATTAATATTGTTAAAATGACCATACTAACCAAAGCAATCTACAGATTCAATGCAATCTCTATCAAAATATCAATGAATTTTTTTAACAGAATAGAAAAATGAAAATAATTCTACAACGTGTATGAAACTAAAACAGAGCCCAAATAGCTGAAGCAATCCTGAGTGAAAAGAATAAAACTGGAGATATCACATTACATGACTTCAAGCATATATTACAAGGCTCTAGTAACCAAGATAACAGAGCACTGGTATAAAAATAGACACACCAGCAGAACAGAATAGAAAACCCAGAAATAACCCTATGTATTTACAACCAGTCAATTTTCAACAAAGGTGCCAAGAATGTGCACTGGGGCAAGGAAACACTCTTCAACAAATGGTTCTGGAGAAACTGGGTACCTATATGCAGAAGAATGAAACTAGATGTCTATTTCTAACCAAATTAAAAAAACAACAAACAACAAAATAAAATAGACAAATGGGACTATATAAACTGAAAACTCTTCTGAACATCAAAGGAAACCATCAACAGAGTGAAAAGGCAACCTGCTAAATGAGAGAAAACATTTGCAACTATTCATTTGACAGTACTAATATCAAGAATACCAGAAACACAGCAGAAAAAAATGTCATTAAAAAGTGGGCAAAGCATAAAGAAGAACAAAATCATGAACTTTTCAGTAATCTGAATGGAATTAGAGTTTATAATACTGAGTGATCGCTCACAGAAACAAAGAGCTGAGTATCACATGTTCTCACTCATAAGTGGACCTTGAACAACTTCTGTAATACTATTAGAAATGAAAACCATTTCATGCAGGAAAACTATATGGCTTTCTTCTTAGATGGTATAATCAGTTTGAGATTTAGGTACTTGTTTACAAAAGGCCTTTTCTATCAGATAAAAAAAGCCCACAGAGGGTTTTGATCATGTGCTTAATCTGATCAACTTCTTATCACGTTACATCTCCGCTTAATATCCCCTAAAGAGTAATCATTGTATAGCATTTAAAGTCTTTCCAAACTGACCCATAAATACTAGGTTTGAAAATATTAAATGCATGGTGCTTGCTAAAACATAGTTATTAATCAAATTTTACTTTTTAAAAAAGTGGGCAAAGGATCTAAACATACATTTCCAAAAGGAAGACACACAAATGCTCAATAAACACATGAAAAGAATACTCAGCATCACTAATTATCAGGAAAATACAAATGAAACCACTATGAAGTATCATCTGACCCCAGTTAGAATTGCTATAATCAAAACCATAAAAAGTAATAAATGCTGGCAAGGAGAAAAAACGAGAATGCTCAAACACTATTGGTGGGAATGTAAATTAGTAGCGCCATTATGGAAAACAGTATGGAAGTTTCTCAAAAAACTAAACATAGACTTACCATACAATCCAGCATGCCATTGCTGAGCATTAATCCAAAAGAAAGGAAATCAGTATGTCAAAGAGATACATGAATCCCATGTTCCTGTAGCACTGTATTCATAATAGCAAAGATAAAAAAAACAACCTAAATATTTGTGGACGAATGTATAGCAAAATGTAGTGTCAATAAAATATTATTTATCTATAAAAAATAATAAATAAATAATGGCAGCAGCATGAATGGAACTGAAAGCCATTATGTCAGGTAAAATAAGCCAGACACAGATAGACAAATATCACATGTACTCACTCACTCATACCAGAAACTAAAAAAGTTTATCTCATAGAAGTAGAAAGTATAATGGTAACTACCAGAGGCTAAGAAGAATGTGGATTTCTGTTGGTGAAAATGGGGATGAAGAGAGGTTGTATAATGGGTACAAATATACAAGTTATGGAGGATAAATAAGTTCTACCGTTTGATAGTAGAATAGGGTGACTACAGTTAACAATGTATTGTATGTTTCCAAATAGCTAAGCAGTGAAGTGAAGTGTTTTCAAAACATAGAAATTATAAATCCTCCTTGTGTTGAATACTGTAAATAGCATGACTTGATCTCTATACATTCTAGGCATATAACAAAATACCAATTGCACCCTGCACATGTAAGCAAATATTATGTATCAGTAAAAATGAATATTTAAAAAATATTAACACTATGCATGCCACACAAAATACAGTAGCTACCTGGTATACTTAAACCATAGCATACCAGTAATGAAGTCTGATTTAGACCAATTCCTTCTGGATTTTCTAAGAGCCTAAGAGAATTGAAGCTGGTACTTAGGAAGATAATTCTTTGACCCAGCTTTGTAAGCAGGGAGCAGCTGCCTCCTGTGGAGGCATTTATATTTGAACAAAAATGTTAAAGCCCATATATAAACTTCTCAGGATTGTTTATAATTGACTGAAAATCTCCCTGAGGGAATTTCTAAAGGCTGTATTTGAAAGAAAGAAATTAAACTCAAAGAAAAAGCAATAGTGAAAATAATTGGTAGTGATAAGGATAAGTCTAAATTAACAATGGCTGTATTAATGGTACTAAGAACAACAATAGTAATAACAACAAATGGAAGGAGTTAAAAATGAGATTTGACTCAATGCTAGACAAAAATAACATTAAAGAAGACAAGACCTCCATCTATGAAAAAGCAAAAAGTTTGGCAATTTTTTTCCTCATAAAACAGCTGTAAAACTGGATGCAATTGTTTAAAACAACTATATTAAGTATTTGGAATTACCTAAAGGCAAGAAACAAAATAAGAAGCAACTATTAAAAACAAAGAGAACAAAAAAACAGCTGAATCTCAGGTAAGACCCATAGGTGTCTATAGCATTTATGCCTGGGGCTTTCATCATCACTATAGCAACTCAGGCAGCAAACTGATTTTTCTGGGCCAGAGCTGGTCATGAAGAGGCAAAGTAGCCAGAGCTGACTGACTCAATCTGGGGTTAAGGGGAGCTCCCACACTCAGAGACATTGTAAATAACACATAGCAAATTCATTAGATAATGAATGAGGAAAGCCAACAACTCTCTTAGCCTGATGAGAGTCCCTCTTAGATTGTACAGTAGACTAGAGGAACTAATAGAACTACAGAAGATCCTTATCATCTTTCCACAAGTCTTGGCCTGCCTATGAAGGTGTATACACACACAGTGGAAATCTGAAAGGATCACCATAATTAAATACTGAGGTAAGCTTAAATTGCCTGAACTTTGAACGTACTTTCAAAGCAACACACTGATATATCAGAAGAGGGAGAAAATATATTCCTTAAGGTGTCTGAGCACATCACAACTTATAATGAATCAGTGGTTAACCTTAAAGAAAATCTCTAAAAGCCAAAAAGAATGGTAATCATCATCATCATAATAAATAATAATAATACAGTGACTGCACAATACAGGTAGTCCATAGGCTAGTGTAAACCAGTTACTTTTAAGATGAACAAACAAACAGAAAAGCCAAGACAATGAACTTCAAGGAAAAAAAATCCAAAGTTGCTATAATATTATCTAAAATGGTCATTTTCAACAGAATTGTATGAGTTAGGAAAAGAAACAGTAAAGTGTGACCCATGCTCTGGTTTTAAAAAAAATCAGTCTGCAAAAACTGCTACTGGTTGGGCTGAGATGTTGGATTAACAGCAAAGACTTCAAAAGAGCTACAGTATCATAAAAAGGAATTAAGTACTGTTACATGTTACAACATTAATGAACTTTGAAAACATAATTTAAGTGAAAGAAGCCAAAATTGTATGTAAAATGTTCCGAAGAAGCAAATCCAAAGAGACAGAAAGCAGATTGCCTGATTGCTAGAGGCTGAGGGTTGAAAAATGGGGAATGATATAGTTTGGATATTTGCTCCCCCAAAAATAATTCATGTGGAAATTTAATCCCCAGTGTTGTTGAAAGTGGGACCTAGTAGGAAGTGTTTGGGCCATGGTGGTGAATCCCTCATTGATGGTAATAGTAAGTTCTTGCTCTAATAGTTCCTGAGAGAGCTAGTTATTTAAAAGAGCATAGCATGTTTCCTTTTCTCTCTTGCTTTGGTACACACCTACTCCCTTTTCACCTTCTGTCATAATTAAACACTTATTGAAGTCATCACTACCAGATGCAGATGTCGATGCCATATAAGCCAAATTAACCTCTTTTCTTTATCAATTACTCAACCTCAAGTATTCCATATAGCAATGTAAAATGGACTAACACAAGGAGGAATTGTTTTGTGAATCCAGAGTTTCCTTTTGGAGTGATAAAAGCGTTCTGAAACTAGACAGAGGTGATATCTTCACCAAATTGTGAATGTCTTAAATGCCCCCGAATTGTACACTTTTAAATGGTTAGTTTTGTGATGTGAATTGTACACACATCAAAGAAAAAGAAAGAAAAAAAAACTATAAGCAATCTCTAAAAATATTGTTGCATAAATAGAATTTGAGTGAAAAAAATAGGTCAACAAAATTTTAAAAGTATTAGAAGAGAACAAGTTTAAATAAATATATTGGTAATGATTTAATTAACAGAGAATATCAATAAAGCAATAGAAACTTAAAAAGAAGCAAATGCAAATGCTAGAGTTGAAAAGAATAGCAACTAAAATAAAAAACTCACTAGATAGGTTCAAGAGCAGACTTGAAATGACAAAAGAAACAATCAATCACCTTGAAAATAGATTAATAGAAATTATCCAACTAAAAAAAAAAAAAACAGGAAAAAAGTGAAAAAAATATGTAGCATCTCAGAGACCTGTGTGACAAAATCAAGTGTACTAACATATATCTACTAGTAGTCTCAGAACAAGAGAACAAATAGAAGGGGCAAAAATGAATTTGAAAACTAATGGTGGAAAACTTCTCAATTCTGATTAATATCACTTCTAAAAAATCAATTCTTCTAAGGTCAGTTTTTGTTAAGTATTTTAGTCTTTTACCTTTAATGTTATTACCAATATGCTTAAATTTCGATTTAACATTTGTTTTCTTTTGTGCCCTATCCTATGTTTTTCTTCCATGCCTTCCTTTAGGTTATTTGAAATTTTTGTGTTATATTTTTAATGTATTCATTGTGATTTTGACCAGATATATTTTACAATTTTTAAAGGTTTCTTTAGGGAATTAAAAATGCATACCTAACTTATCATGGCCTATTTAGAATTGTAATTTTACCACTTTAATTTTAATATCTAAGCAACCCTTCTGCCTGGAAAGTTTGCTTTAGCAGTTATGTGTAGTAGTTCTAATGGCTACAAATTCTCTCAGATTTACTTTATCTGAGACTATTTTGTGTTACCTTCCTTCCTGATTTTCAATTACAATGGCATTTTGGTTTTGCCAACACTTTAAGAATGTAGTACCACTTTGTTCTGGTGTCCATGGGTTTTCAGTGAGAATTTTATTCATTAGGATCTGTTCACCCTTACAGGTAATGTGTCATTTTTTTCATATACTCCTTTTAAGGTTTTCTTTGTTTTAAGTGGTTTGATTGTTATGTGTCTGAGCGTAGATCATTTTGAATTTATCCTATTGGTGGTTTGCTCACCTTCTTAAATTGGAGTTTTATGTCTGTCTTTTGACAAAATTAAGAGGTTTTCATTTTTTTTCCAAACATTTTTTATTATTACAGTGTTTCTGGAACTGCAATAACATGAATGTTGGACATTATTTTATTGACCCACAAGTTCTTCGAGCTGTTTGTTTGGTTTTTGCAGGGTTGTCTATTTTATCTCTATTCATATTTAATATTTTAATTTATCTATCTTAAAATTCACTCACTTTTTTGTCATCTTAGTTCTCCCATTGAATCCCTCCAATGTTTTTCCAAATAATTATATTTTCTGTCCATTTTATTCATTTTTATATTTTCTACTTTTTTGATGAGCCATTCTGTTTTTGTGGTTAAAGAATGTTCATGATTGTCATTTAAGCATTTTTGCAAAAGTTGTTTTAATGTCGTTATCAGGTAATTACCAACATCTGCATCATCTTGGTTTTAGCATATGTTTTTTTTTTCCTATGGTAGTTGAGATTTTCATGTTTTTTCTGTATGCTAAGTAGTATGTACTTTATTCTAGTCATTTTAGACATCCTATCAAGATTCTGCGTCTATTTAAATCATATATTGAATGCTTATACTTTTGTTTTAGCAATTAATTAACCTGGGGTAAGTTTAAGCCTTAAGTTCCAACCTGGCTTCTATAGACGGTTGTTCCAGTGTGAGCTTAATTTTAAAATATTTTTAGTTCTCTTTGGATCTATCCCAAGTGTACGTCACTCACTGGTCAGTATGTAGCATTGCTCTTACAACCTCTGCATTATATGCAAAAAACTGTACATGTGCCACATTAAAATATCGAAATCAATAAGCATGGTATCTTTCTGCAAGAATATCTTAGTCTAAGAACAAAGATAGTCATGCAAACGATTATATAGTATAATTTATAAACATGCATAAAGTGATATGGAAAAACTTAAAAAAATAAATCTATAGGTCATCAGTAGAATTGATTTTCTTTAAATATAGAATAATTTTTTGTTCATATTTAAAATACACACTTTATTCTGAATAACTGTTTGCCCATGATTTTATTTAACCAGTACAGAAATAATTTTAAAACCTTTTACTTAGTTCATCACAGGTTAATTATTCTTAACTTTGGCTGACAAACACAACAGAGAAAAAATCAAATGCATGCAGGAGGAAATATTTCCAATAGCGATTTGATCTCCAGGTGGTCAATATTTGTTAAAAATAAATAAATAAATTTGCTGGGGAATATCCAAAATTGTTCAAACCCTTGTACCTGCATTATTTATCCTATACATCTTGCCTCTGGGCTTTATGAGTCACCACTAGCAAAATATTGTCTAACACAAATACGTATTATTGTAAGTGGCATGGATTTTTTTGTTGTCATGTGCACAGAATTTTTAAAGTATTTAAATGGCTAAGACCAAAATTTAGATCACCTTCTAAAGATAGTTTTCCTTCTCTTTACTTGGTATAGATGTCTAAGTGTCTTTGAGTCTATAATTGCATTGGATCTGTATTTTTCCTTTAATTATCTCTGGTTCTCCCTCAATACTAACCTAGATTGTATACCTTAAAGCAAGAGCATTTTCTAAACACAGAGAGAGAGAGAGAGAGAGAGAAAGGAAAAATGCAGCTGTCAAATAAATTATGGATAGGGTATTGGAGTTCATACATTTGTTCATGTTAGTAAATTTGGGATTCATAGGAAAAACTAAAGGAAATGCATCACAGCAAAGAATCCTATAGCATAGAAATGTGCTTTTTGTTTATAATAACAAAATACATTTTTATGTCTGAGGAAATAATTCAATTTCTTTCATTGAATGTTATTTGTTTGGTGAGTTTTTATATAGTATGCAGTTTCCTTAGCACATAACTCAAAACACATAGAAAGATTTGCTCTCCTACTCAAATGGTCCTGCTAAGCTTGAACTATTGATCTGTTCAACAGCTTTTAAGTTTACAGATAAAATCACAGTAAGCGTTAGGGCTTAATGCCTATGTTGTAAGGAAAATGTGAGAAAAATGCATGAGGATACCTGCAAAATTCTATTTATTAATGTTTTTCTCTTAATGAAACTAGATAGAGATAACATTTCTGTACTGTTTCTAAATGCCTAGCCAGTTATTTCCCTGAAGTCTGTTTTTAGGAATTTAACATGTATTAGAACAACGTGCTTCTTTATACCGGCATTTATGTGAATCCCCCAATTTCTATTTTGTATACAAGAGTTGAATTGTATGATTTGTCTAATTTTTACACAGCATTATTTTATGATAGCTAGATTCTTCCTTTGTGTCCATTATTATCACAGTGTTGATCTGTGGCTGGAATAAATACACTGCTTAATTTTGCTTTCCTAGATGGGTTCCTCTTTATGTAAAGTGTTTAAGAGGTTAATCACAAAGTGCTTTGACATCCTAAGGAAAAACTGTGTTAGAAGCAAAAATTAGCGCAGGTGACTAAAAGTCATTAATAAAAAACAAATGAGAAGATATGTAAGCTACAGCACAAAAGCAAATATCTAACAGTGTTCACTCTGATTTCTTGAATTGAAGGATCTCTACTTTAGCACACCAAGGTGCTAGAAAACAAGTGTATTGGCTCAAAGTTCCACCAATAGATGCCAAAACAAAATCAGATGCAAAATCACTTCAATATAATTCACATAATGTGCAACAATAGAAATAATACATATGTAAATTTAATTCTCCTCAATCAAATTCAAAGCATATATTTTTAAAAAATTTGTCCATCATCTTCATTCTCAGTACATGACCTTGCTTTCTATTTTATTGTGAATGTTAAAGCCATTATCACATTGACCTACCAGCCTGTAGTATCAGTGTCCATACACTCTACCTTGCCACCTGCTATAATAGAACCTGTTGTAATTATTTTTTTCACTTGAGTATTAGATCCCATTCCCTCTCACCCACTCAAGTATTTTGCCTCAGCAATGCTTATTCATTTATTTCTGAATCTCCATTTCTGTCACATATTTTCTGCGCATTTTACAAAGAGGTGTTAGATTCTCTTACCAATATTAAAACAGACTACAGTCATATTTGGACTTCTTACTCCCAGAATCTAAATTGTCCTGGGGCAATCATAATAAAAACCAGACTTGGCAAACATAATTGCAGAGTCTTAATTTTAAAAAATCATAATAAGCTAGGAAGAACAAATGAAAAGTTTGTAACATCAGACTGAGTAGATTGTAAAAAGAAAGACAAGGTAGAATAGATAGGTCAGATGCTAGGTCCTTGTTTCTGAGAATCAGTAGACATGTTTAGGCAAACCCACAATCATCCAGAATTTATACCTGATTAATCAGCAGTAGCTGGGGGATAAGAAGGACAGGAAGGACTCAAAAGCCTTAGAGAGCATCTCACTTATTGTAGGCAGAACTCCAAAATGGCTGCTACAGTTTTCCTGCTCTCACACCCAGAAACTGAACATGATGAGATATTATGCTGTGGTATATATATATATATATATATATACAGTTGGCCCTCAATATCCATAGAGGAGTAATTCCAGAACCCCTTGAAGATACCCAAATCCATAGATATTCAAATCTCAACCACGGTCTGAAAAAGCAGGTTGAAAAATTGAGTATAAACGTGAATTGAATTTGCAAGTGTGGAACACAAAGATATGTAGAGTCAATTGTAATAAGAAATATATTATATCTTTGTTCCCAGCTCCTGGCACAGACTTTCTAAACTCCTTGGAATTTCCTGAGTGATAGTAGTATCTTTTGTTATTTATAATGACCCCTATTAGTTCACACCTGAGTTTGTGATCATGAGAGGAGTTAGGTTTAGAGTACCTAGACAGTGGCAGGATAGGACTGGTAACCAGAAAAACCAAATGTCTGGAAACTTTCAGCTCCACCTAATGACTTCCAGGAAAGGGAGAGGATGCTGGAGATTAAGCTCTATAAAACTTTTGAACAATAAGATTCAGACAGCTTCCCAGTTGGTGAATACATCAAGGTGCTGGGATGGTGGCATGCCCAAGAAGGGCATGAACACTCCGTTCTCTGTGCCTTACCCCATACCTTACCCTATACATCTTTTCCATTTGAATGTTTCTGTATCCTTTGCAGTAAGTTGGTAAATGTAAGCAAACTGACTTCCTGAATTTTGTGAGCCACTCTAGCAAATCATTCAGCTTTAGCAAGAGGTAATGGAAATCTATTTACATCTGGTCAGTCAGAAATTTGTGAGACCCAGGACTTGTGACCAGTGTCGAAGTGGGATGGATGGGGGGCAAGAATAGTCCTGTGGGACTGAGTCCTTAAGCTGTGGTTCCTGTGTTAACTCCTGGTAATTAGTATCAGAACTGAATTGAATTACTGAATACCCAGTGTCCAGAGAATCAGAGAATCGGTAGCTGATGTCGGAAGACTCTCCACACATGCATAAATATGTTAAGTTATCATGGCAAGAGGGACTTTGCAGATGTAACGACACTGGTCTCTAGGAGAAGAGTATAGGCCCTGCGTGTGACTGATAGCAAGGAAACAGGACTTACTCCTATAGCCACAAATAAATAAATTCCGCCAACAGTCTGAATAAACTTGAAAACAGATTCTCCCTCACAGCCTCCAGGAAGGATGGTAGCTTCTCATCCACATCTGATACAAATGATTTAGATGATGGGAATTTAGAATTGTAAGTTAATATGATATACTAGGGGAAAATCCCCCCAAAACAGTATAACATTTCCCCACTAGGTAAGTGTTCGAGGAACCCATCAGCATCAATGTACCAACTAGCAGTGTTATGAACGGCTACATTTGGCTTCAGTAAATATTTTTTGGAGATTCTTTTAATGTGTTTGCCCATTTTATGATGGGTGATTTATTAGTGCATCAGTCCACACCACACTGAATGTTCAGCAGGTTTTTACCAAAACCAGCATGACTCCCATGCCCCAGCCTTCCTATTCATGCAGTCTCACCCAAAGTTACTTTTTTGTTTGTTTGTTTCCCTGGATGAAAAAAAAAATCCTTAAAGATAAACATTTTGCCAATGTGGAAGAGGTGAAACAAAAAACTGCAGAAGCACTAATAAGAGCCGGGCTCAGTGGCTCAGCCTGTAATCCCGCGCCTTTGGGAGGCTGAGGTGAGTGGATTGCCTGAGCCCGCGGGTTCGAGACCCGCCTGGGCAGCAAGACCTCATCTCTACAATAAATAAAAAATTAGCCAGGCGTGGTAGCGCATACCTGTAATTCCGGCTACTGGGAAGACTGAGGCGGAAGGATCGCCGGAGCCCAGCAGGTCGAGGCTGCGGTGGCCGGGAGCGGCCACTGCACTCCAGTCTGGGCGACAGAGTGAGACTCCAACTCAAAAAAAAAAAAAAAAGAAGCACTAATAGGTATAAAAGTTTATGAGTTCCACTGTTTTGAGCAGTGGAAGAATTGTCTCAGTAAGTGTACTGTATTAAATGGAGAGTACTTTCAAAATGACTGAAGTTTAAGCATACAAGAATAAATACACAATTTTAAGAAATAAATTCTGGGTTTCTTTGGGTCCCCTTTGTAGATAAGATTTGGGATTTGGGGCTCTGAAATGATGCTGTAATGAAATGACACTTTGGGGAATCTTGGGATAGGGTTGAACATATTTTGCTTTTGTAAGGGACAAAACTCTAGAGAGCAGAAGGCATACTATGATAACTAGAATTCTAAAGATGACTCTTCCAAATTACAATTTTTTCAAAAATTAATCCAGATGTGACTTTTCACAGTATTTTGCAGATTAAAGTTTCTAATTAGTGGATTTAAGATATGAAGATTACTGGGTAGGCCTGATCCAGTCATAGTAGTGCCCTTATAAGTCAATAGTTTTTCTCTTGTTAGAAAGCAGAAGAAGACATCAGGGATTTGAAGTGAGGGAAGAACTTGGCATACTGTTGCTGATTTGAAGTTGAAGGGTGCACATGAAAAGGAATGTAGGCAGTTTTTAGGAGCTGTGAGAGAGACCTTTGGCCAGCAGACAGTGAGCAATGGGGACCTGAGCCTCCAGCTGCAAAGAACTAGGTTCTGCCAACAACCAAAATCAATAGAATAATGTACTGAGTCAAGACTCCTTCCCATCCACAAAGGACCCTTACACTGCGGTACACTCGGTTACCCAAACATGACCTTAAGTTGTCCACTCACCTATAATAGATTCACTCACTCACACAGACATGATCCTGAAAGGCAGCCATAAAAGGACTGAAATTCCAAAGGTTCATTACCTAAAGAAAATGATTAATATAAAGGCAACTGCATAAAACCAACTCTGATAGGAAGTTAGACTGTAAGTAGACTACATAGACTGAAAATAAGCTCATTAACCCGGGAAATATTAAGAACCTCAGCAAGTATAAATTTTCTTTTCATCCAGTGGAGAGGAGGTTCAACTATCCATAATTTTAAAAATCTAAACTTTCATTGTCCAGCTGAGAATGGTGAATTGTTTCCTTTAATACATGTGTACAGTAAATATCAATTTATGTATACCATCTACACAAGTAAAAACAAAATTAAAATTGTATATTAAAATAACTCATTGTCAATTATCTAAAATAGTTCCTACCTTACATATGCGATCTATATAAATCAGTAAATAAAAATGTCTCAGTTATTTTATCATGCATATTGGTAACAAGTGACTAGGGGCAAAAACCAGTAAATTACACTTTAATGAAAAGTTCCAAACCTTGAAAATTGTTCTTACCTTTATTTCCCTACCTCTAAATTGAGAAAAATATTACATGCCTGTAGAGGTATGTAATGTGATAGTGGAATAGGTTGTGTTTTATGAAGAGATCGTAAAACCCATGAAATGTTGCCCACAGCCAAAA
The DNA here is from genome assembly GCF_000164805.1 of Carlito syrichta. Lineage (NCBI taxonomy): Eukaryota > Metazoa > Chordata > Mammalia > Primates > Tarsiidae > Carlito > Carlito syrichta. Next base: position 210,249 of record NW_007257860.1, on the reverse strand, counting down.
GGAAATTAGGCCAAGCATAAAAAGCATATAGCTAGTGGAAAATAAGAATTTTAATAAAATTGAAAATACAACTCATCTCCCTTTTATACTTCTTCAGGCTACCAATGTTCTCTCCCAGCCGTGTTTCATTGTTACAACATTGGTAAGTATGAAGAAAGTAGATAAAAGTTTTGAGAGCTGGCAAAATAGTTTTGGATGTTGAACCATCTGAAAACTTATATGGCAGAGGTAGTTCATTTATAACATTAAATATGTCTGTTCATATTAGTTGTATAATAGGTTATATAACTAAAATGAGTAATATTTTACATGAGACTATTAAGATGAAATAATTATTAATTTTTAGATATAGAAAATAACGTTGAGACCTCTAATCCAGCATCTCAATTTACAGTAAAAAAAAAAACAAAAAAACAGAAGAATAGAAAGAGTAATAGTAATAACTGAAAATCTGATACTTGAGTCTATTCCTCCTGATTCTATCTTTCTGTACTTCATCCTACCAGGAAGAAATAGTAACAGAGTGGAAATGTCTTAAAAGAAAAAAAAAACTTAATAGTAACATTTACCTCCTTATGTTATTTATATTACCAAGATTACCTCAAAATCAAGTAATAAAAAAAGTCAACATTTTCCAGATGGGCTTTTGTTTCTATCTTTAATAAAACAAGGCAGAAAGAGTATAAATAGTCAAGGGAAGCTCCAGCTGTACCTGAATCAATCCAAATTAAAGACAAACAGCTTAGCTTTTCTCTAGTCTGAAATGGAAATTCTTTTTTTTTTTCAGTTTGCAGTCTCCTTTGGTCATCTCATGCTGGTAAAATGGTATCGACAACTGAAACCTTTCAAGATGTGCATGCACAAGGCTGTGGAGAGGTGAATGAGAGCCTCAAAGTAAATGGTTCTTTTAGAACAAAAGCTCCATTTTTACTACACCTGTGTGTGCATTCTTACATACTTGCATATGACATACCCTTTGCGGAGAAATACATTTTATTTTTTACTTAAGTTAATTTTAGCTAGGCTTATAACAAAAAAGTCCTAACTTGTAGGTTCATTTCTGTACCTAAACTGCTTATTCCTTCTCAATATTTCAAAATGAAGTGGAGAAGAGACTGAAGTCAAGAACAAACACTCCCCTGTAAACTCATGACTTCATTTAGTTGCCCCAAAGAGTTGTACTTGATCCACATCAACAAATGCTGACTCCTAGAACACAATGGATGATCAGAAACATAAATTGAATGCATAGCGTGTCTTCTTTTTTCATCTACACAGTAATCTAAACTGATATAAGGAACAGGACTGGTGGAAGCATGTCCTACCCTATTCAGCATTAAGTTAAATTCTAAAGACTACAAAGCAAAAGGAGTCATACACTCTGCTGACAAAATGACGAAGACAGTGAGGGCTAATTCCAAGGTCTTTCATAGAAAATAAAGGGAGAGTTAAAATATACAAATAAAAATCACTCTTTCTCATGAATATTTTTGCCTTATGTTGTGGGGTAATAAAAGCCAATAACTCACTTAGGGACACAGATCCAATGAAGAGAAAAATACATTAGTGAATGTGACATAATAAAAGTAATTGGTTTAAAATAAAACAATAAGGTATTTGCTATGGCCTGCCATCTTTGAATCTACTCTATTAATACTATACTAGAAATCTGTATCTGTGTGGCACAGTCTAAATTAACAATGGGTTTTGAAACAGTTAAGACAGTCTTCCTTGGATGGTGGCATTGTGAGTGTATACTTAAATTTTTCACCGCCCAAGAAATGAGATCAAGATCCCAAACTAAAAATAAAACTTTTCTCAAACTGGTTGAAGTCTAGATAAATAGCCAGAGACAGACAGAGAGACAGAGAGAGAGAGAGAGAGAGAGAGAGAGAGAGAGAGAGAGAGAAATCTTATGTGTAAATACAGAGTCTGATGCCAGGACTTGAAATCCACAAGAATGTCTTTGGGAAGGGAAGATGGACATAAGCCGAGGACAATAAGGACAAGAGGGAACCGCATGAGGCAGAACTCATGAGAATGGATTAAAACCCATATCAGTTCTTGTTGCCTTTGATCTAGAGAGTAAAGAATCCCTCATGGGGAAGTTGATGCCCTTCACTATGGAACTGAATACATCTCTGGACCACTTGTTGAAACACTGAAAGAAGATCTAGGGGAAGATGGAGCATTGGCAGGACAGGTAGCTGCCTCACCCCCATGATGTGAGCCAGCAGATAAACCACAACAAGGTGTGAGTCACAAAAGGGCTGCTGTGTTAATTCTTTCCTCCAAATCTCATTTAGAAAAATTCCTCTTAACATTTACTCTAACAGAAAACACAGACTAGAGAAAACATGAAATAACTTCAATAACAATAACCACACATGTGCAAGGGCTATATGAAAAAAAGTTAGTGAATGGGAATACTCAGGAATATGATGATAGAAGTTTACCTGTTAATTAATTTATTAAATAAATAAAAACCTCAATAGTATTTTCATGTATTTGGAAAATGAATTTAACAGATCCTGTGTAATTACAAAGATCCAGTATAGCCAAGGAAATCCCAAAAAAGAAAAACAAAGGAAGTTACTCTTCTAGACACAATATTTGCCCCAAAGGATTTGTAATTAAGACTAGGTTGTAAATGCTGATAAGAATGTAAAGTTGTAAAAGGTTGTTATCATACATTCATATTACTGAGATATTAAAACTCATAGAAAAGTTAGTACATAGGTAGCATCCTCTTAACCGGAAGGTAAATACAAAATTATTTGTTGTAGTGCATTTCATATCGTATAATACTTAAGATAATCTTAAGTATTTTATCATTTAGGTACATCTGCTATCTTATATAAACAAAATGTAACTATTTATTCCCAAAATAACTTAGAGTCTAATTACTCATTAATTTTTTTTTTTTTTTTTTTTTGAGTTGGAGTCTCACTCTGTCGCCCAGACTGGAGTGCAGTGGCCGCTCCTGGCCACCGCAGCCTCAACCTGCTGGGCTCCGGCGATCCTTCCTCCTCAGCCTTCCAAGTAGCCGGAATTACAAGCATGCACTACCACGTCCGGCTGATTTTTTGATTTATTGTAGAGATGAGGTCTCGTTGCCCAGGCGATTACTCACTAATTTAACTTAAACTTTTAGAATTGAATTTTGGGAAAAGTCTCTTCACTTTAAACATAACAGGACAGTTCTAGAATACAAGAACAAATATCTCTTCAACTTAAATGGCAAAATAATTAATATTTTACTCTAATATGATCAGAGGCTATGCAGCTTTTCTGTTGGAATATTATAGAATGCATTCTTTTATTGGGAAGAAGTTTGGCAAAAATATCATTATGGAAACATTCACTGCATTCTAAAACCCTATTTTTCAAAATCTTACATATTTGGGGATAATAGTGAGATTCATCCATGTTGTTACACATAATCATAGTTAATCATTTAATATAGCTGAGTAGTATACCATTGTCAGAGTATACCACACTTTGTTTAAACTTTTACCTATTTATGGACATTTGAGTAATTTTCAGTTTGGCTAGTACAAATACCACCTAAGACAAATAATGTTTTATCCCCTTATGTCAATCCAAATTGTATAATGTTCATTATTCCTTAAACGCTAGTTCAAGAGGGAATAATTAATACTTTTGAGCGTCTGGTCTTGGAAATAGCAAGGATACTTGTTTTACAGCTTTATGGACATAAAATTAACTGTGTATATAGCAAATGTGTTGTTTGATCAGTTTTATTACACACACACACACACACACACACACACACAATATGAAACCATCAGAACAAAGTAAAAAAGATATTCATGACTACAAAAGTTTACATGTGCAGCTCTGAAATCATCGTGTCTCTTTACTCCTCATGTCTATCCCTAGACAACCTCTAATCTATCTCCTGTCTCTGTACTTTGAATTTTCTAGATCTTTACATGAATGGAATAAAATATGTACCTTTTTTTGGCCTGGCTCCTCTTCAGCATAACCATTTTGAGATTCGTTCATTGTGTTGCATATAAGTAAAATTAATTCTTTCTTGTGGCTGAGTAGCATACAATCATAAGAATATCATACAAAGTATTTATTTGTCTATTGATAGACATTTGGGTTGTTTTCAGTTTGGGGTTAATTTTTAAAAAGTTTTGATGAATATGTGTGTACAGATTTTCATGTGTAAGCAGGTTTTCATTGGGGGGAGTAAATACATAGGAGTAAAATGGCCAAGTCATGTCATAAGTATGTGTGTTAATGTTTCCTAATATGATGTGCCTCTCTACATTCCTAGTAACAGGATATAAAAGTTGTGCCACATCCTTGACAAATTGTTTTGGTCAGGTTTCTAATTTTAGTGGTTCAAGTGAGTGTATAATGACTTCTCAATGTTGTTTTAATTTTCATTTCCCTGATGGTTAATGATGTTGTCCATCTTTTCATGTACTTATTTCTAATTCATGTATCTTTTGTGGAGAAATATCTGTTTAAATTTTTTGCCAATTTTCTTATTGGGTTGTTTATTCACATATTATATGTAGTATTTCATCTTGAAATAGTTGTTAGAAATCACAGGTAAAGCCACTTTTGCCTGGAATTTTCTTTGTTTACAAATTCAATTTATCCTGTAGCAAAATACTCTACAGTTAACTACTTTCCTTTTTAGGAAGCTTTGGTAGTTTGCATCTTTTAAGAAATTTTTACATTTCATCTGAGTCATAATATATTGGCATAAAGTTATCCATAATATTCCTTTATTATCTTTTTAGACTCTGTAGGCAATGTATTAATTTATCTTCTCTCATACCTAATACTGAACATTTCTTTTCTTTTCTTTTTTTTTTTTTTTTGTCTCCCTGATCAGTTTGACTAGGGACTAGGGGTTTCTTTTCAAAGAAACAGATTTGGTCTCAAGTTTTCTCTAATTTTTTTTTCATTTGTGATTGTTTATTTGAGCATATATTTTATTTTATTATTTTTTTAAGTAAGCCGTAAAATGATTTATTTATTACATTCATTGTATTGTTTAATTTTTATATTTTAAAGATGTGGAGTACAATTCAGGGTTAGGTATACAAACGTTCGTTATGCAGGTACCCTTGTTGATGAGGAGTGCCCCTTCCTCCCCTGGCAGTTTCCCACTACTGCCAATCCCTTTCTTATAGTATTATGATATTTGCTCAAGGTCTGCTTATGAGTGAGAAGTTAAGGTACCCTCTTCTTTGTTTCTGTGATAGATCACTGATTATGTTAGACCCTAAATCCATCCAAGTTACTGTGAAGTCCATATGTTTGTCCTTCTTTATGGCTGGAAAATATTATACTGTGTAGATGGACCACATTTTTTTATCCAGTCCAGCTTCCATGGGCAGCATGGTTCGTTCCTTGTTTTTGCTATTGTGAATAGATTTGCATGTTAGTTATGCATGTGCAGGTATCTTTTTTGTAAAATGATTTGAGTTTCTCCGGGTATATTCCCAATAGGGGGTTTGCTGGGTTATATGGAAGGTCAATTTCTAGTTCTTTCAGAAATCACCACACTGTCTTCCAAAGAGGTTATACTAGTCTGCATTCCCACCAGCAGTTTAGAAGTGTTCCTTTTTCTCTGCATCCTCGCCAGCATTTGTTGTTGTATTAATGATGGTCATTCTTACGGGGTTAAGTGGTATCTCAATGATGTTTTGATTTGCATTTCTCTGATAATTAGTGAGGCTGAGCACTTTTTCATGTGTCTAAAGATATATGGCAGCCAATAGACACATGAAAAAGTGCTCAACCTCACTCACCAAATATCTTTTTTTGAGAAGTGTCTATTCACGTCTTTTGCCCACTTTTTAACGGGACTGTTTGTTTCTTTCTTTTTGGTGTGTTTGATCCTTGTAGATCCTAGATGTTAGACCTTTGTCAGATATACAGTTGGCAAATATCTTTTCCCATTTTGTGGGTTGTCTCCCTGCTCTCTTGATGGTTTCTTTTGCTTTGCAGAAGCTCTTCATTTTGATGAGGACCCACTTGTCTTATTTTTTCCTAATTTCTTATTTCTGCTTTTGCCATTCTTCTGCTTATATCAGGTTTAATTTGCTCTTCTTTTTCTAATTTTTTAAAGGTGAACCTGAGATCATTCATTTCTGTCCTTCTTTTCTGGTATTTAGATGTATAATGCTATAAATAACACTCTAAACACTGTCTTAACTGTATACAATAAATTTTTATGGGTTCTGTCTTCATTTTCTTTAAGTTCAAAATGTTTTTTAGTTTCCTTTTTGATTCATTCTTTGACACATGAATGACTTATAATTGTGATACTTAGTTTCCAAATATTTGCATATATTAAGCTATCTTTCTATTATTGATTTCTAATTATACTCCATTATGGTCTGAAAATGTATATTGTGTACTTGGGCCCTTCTAGAATATATTGAGATTTATTTTATGGTCCAAGATTTGTCTACCTAATAAATGCTTTATAAGTACTTAATGTGATCTATTCCTGTTGGGAGAAATATTTTATAAATGTCAATCAGGTAAAATTGATAATGTTTGAGTTTTTCATAATTTTGTCTTATAGATTTTGAATCTTTGTTAATAATCGAATAAAAATTCAGAATGCTTATGTTCTTTTGATAAATTAACCTTTTTCACTATAAAGTAATTCTTTTATTGTTGGTAATATTTTTTTATCCAAAATTCACTTTTTCTAATATTATAGCCACAATTTTATCAGTGTTATGGGTGTATCTTTTTCCATCCTTACATAATTAAGCTATATGTGTCTTTACATGTAAATTGAATTTCTTTAAGCAGCATATCCTTGGATCTTGCTTTTTAATTCAATATGATTATCTCTGTCTTATAACTGGAAAGGGTAAACAATTTACATTTAATATGCTTATGCTATGGTTAGATTTAAGTCTGTCATCTTTGTGTTTATTTCATCATTTCTCCATACTTCTGTATTTATGCACTCTTTTTGAACTGAGTATTTTGGGGGTGTCTGTGTAATCTTCTTAATTGGCTTGTTAGCTAAAACAATTTGAATTCTCTTGTTTGTGATTGATGCACCATTTTTTATACATTTTACCTTATCACAAACTATATTCAAGTCGTCTTATGCCACTCTATCTAAAAAAGAACATTGTAACAGTATGATTTCAAATCACCTTCTCTGTCTTCCTATTGTTGTCATGCATTTTATTTGTATATATTATAAACACCACAATCCATTGCTTTTAAAAAAAATTGTTTAACAGTTATCTTTATAGAATCTTAAAAATAAGAAATTTTCATTTTTATGAATACACAGTGTACTAGGGCCTTCTGGAAAACAAAACCAATATAATATATGTAATATATATTATATATTATTTATATTATAACATAATATCTATATATCATGCAGAGAACATTTTATGCTAATATATAAATATAAATATATGTATACACACACACACACACACACACATATATAATCTATTTTGTTGAATTGGCTCATAACTGAGAAGTTTCATAGTCTACCATCTGCCAGTTGGAGACCCAGGTGTAGTTCAAGACCAGGGATCTAAGAACCAGGGGAGACAATGGTATAAGTCTCTGTCTGAGGGCAGGAGAACAATGTTTTAACTCAAACAAGTAGAAGAGGTCAATTCTCTTTTATCCTGTTTTTTGTCCTGTTCAGTCCCCTAATTAATTTGGTAATGCCCATCCACACTGGGGAAAGTAATCTCCTTTACTGAGTAAAGTAAAGTAAAGTAATCTACTTTACTGAGTCCAATTCAAATGTTAGCCTCATCTGGAAACACCCTCACTGACACATGCAGAAATAATGTTTAGCTATACATGTAGGCATTTCATGATCCTGTCAAATCAACACAGAAAACTAACCATTACACACATATTTACATCTCTTTCAAGGCTTGCTTTTACGTTTTGGGTGGAATCAGACCCGACCTTAGTCAAGAGCTCTCTTTGTTTCCTTACCTCATTTGTTTTCCTTCTCCAGGTATCACTGTTTTACTCCATCTGATATCTAAAGCCTGAAAATAATTGTTCCATATATTTCTTCTGATTACTTTTTAATTGTTTTAGGTGGAAGGTAAGTCTGGTCCCTGTTACTCATCTTCCCAAGAATATTTTAACACTTTCATATTTATATTACTTCAAAAAAACATTAGACTGAGAATTAGAAAATCTAAATTCAAAATCTAATTTTATTTCAACCATCAAGTCCCTGGCTCATTTTTTTTTTTCAGTCGGAGTGTCACTCTGTTGCCCAGACTGGAGTGCAGTGGCACGCTCCCGGCCATGGCAGCCTCCACCTGCTGGGCTCCGGCGATCCTTTCACCTCAGTCTTCCATATAGCCAGAACTACAGGACCGCGCTACCATGCCCAGTTAATTTTTGATTTATTGTAGAGATGAGGTCTTGCCAAGTTGCCCAGGCGGGTCTCGAACCTGCAGGCTCAGGCAATCCATTCACCTTGGCCTCCCAAAGTGCTGGTATTACAGGCTGAGCCACCGAGCCTGGCTTCACTTTTTAACTAACTACTGTTGACCCTTAAACAACATGAGTGTTTGGCTCCCCTAAAGTCAAAAATCCGTGTATAGCTTTTGAATCCCCAAAATCTTAACTACTAATAGCATACCGCTGACTGGAAGTTTTATTGATAATACAAGCAGTCCATTAACATATATTTTGCAGGTTTTATGTATTCTATGCTGTATTCTTACAATAAAATAAGCTAGAGAAAAGAAAATATTATTCATAAAATCATAAGGGAAATAAAACATATTTCCTATTAAGTGGAAGTAGATTATCATAAAGATCTTCAAGCTCATTGTCTCCATGTTGAGTAGGCTGAGGGGAGGGAGTTGGTCTTACTGTCCCTGAGGTGACAGACACAGAAGAAAAAAAAAATCCATGTACAAGTGTTCCTGTGCTGTTCTAATCCATGTTGTTCAAGGGCCAACTGTATAGCGAATTTGGCAAGTAATTTAATAAAGCCACTTTAAAACTGCCTTTCCCATTCTATAAAGTGAGTATGCTATACATGTTCTACTTGCTAGTTATTTTGTGGAAGAAAATGAACAATACATTATATGAAATTGTTTAGTAATTTCACAGCTAAATTCTTTTTTCCAAATCTAGTGCTGTTTCCATGATTGTCCACTTTACTAAATATACAGTTTAGGAATAGACTCCTTACAATAAAATATCTTAAATGCTGGCGTGATTTTCCACATGTTTTGTCATTTTTTTGTCTTTATTTACATTTTAAACTGGACATTACAACTCTGAATCACTCTCAAGAAATTTATGTAACTTTTTATCTAGAAAATGAGGCTATCTCCAGCTGCGTTTAAAATCCAGCCATAAAAAGCTGGGTGAAAATCAGTGTTTATAAAGTAGGGCCACTGTATATTATCATTACTGATCACACAAGGCAATCCTTAACTCTGCTTTATACAGAGAAGTCCTTGTCACCTCAAAAGCACTAGAGGATTTTCAATAAATTTTGTAGAATATGCGTCAATTTTAGTAAACATGTTTATAAGGAAGACTTGAGAGAAAAATAGAAAAAAAGACAAGAAAAGAAATCCCAGAATCTAAATTTAGGATCAGAAATGGCTTTACAAGAAACATTCTGGAAATGTATGCTGATTAAATTTTATTTTTAGTACTCCTATGTTGTCATCTCTATTAATATCTTTTCCAGTATCCTCATAGTCTTTCCTACTATCTCTGTGAAAATAGCTCTTAGGAAAGGGTCAATTAAACACTCATATTACTAAAGTGTCAGCTACAGATAATTCATTTCAGGAGAAAATGTGGCTTTTTTTGCTTTTGGTTTCTTTTTACTTGGGATCTCAAAAAGGAATCTAGTTTTTTATTTTGCTTAGAGAAGGTGTGTTTAAAACAAATGACCCGCAATTCTTTCTAATTCTGATTCTTCTATGACTCTCTGAATAAAGTTTTGATGACAGAAATGCAAAGTTATCAAGAGATTCTAGTATTGAAACAATGAGAGATTTCATTAGACTATGATGTTCAGGGGCATACAAAACACAGGACTTGAAGTCAGGAAACAATTCTGAGACTTGATTCTGGCTCAGAGTCCCAAAGCTCCCTTTATAACCACAGATAAAAATTTCTCTGGATGTAGTTTCCTTGTTTGCAAAAATGAAAATAGTTAAAATCCAGAGATTATTCTCAACACTTAGCACAGAGAATTCACACTAAAGAAGTTTGTGAATTGAAATATTTTATTCAGTATCTTATGATACTCTCCAGAAGAGATAGTAAACTTCTACCTATAAATTTTTACCAATTTTCTAACATAAAACTAAGCCATTTGAATATCAGAAATGTAAACACATTATCTTCATTTTTCTCCCCCTCAATTTGGATTTCTGGAAGGACTAACTCAAGTATACAACATAAAGAAAAGAAAAAAAAGATTTGTTAATATTGATTAAGGTTCTCTCTATTTCCACCTGAGTCATGACAAAAGTTTTCTGGTTACTATGACTTGTGACTTTTTTCAGGTAAGGAAAAGGTTACAGTTAGATCAACCTTAGGTTAGATCTAACATGAAACCTCCTTAAAACCATTTTTAAAGTTGCTAAAGAAACTACTTTGGAAAGTGAATTTTCAAATGAAGTTGATCCTTTAGGTTAAAGCTTTATTATTCTGCCTTTAATTAGGTAATAAACTAAAAGATGCTTTCTGATGACATTCTAGTTTGCTTTTTATTGACTGAGAATGATTCTGCTTATTTCTCTAAAATCATGATAGATTTGAGGATTTGAAACTATTTTTGTATATTCATTGTCTCCCTTGCTCATATCTAAATTAATAGTCATTGGTAAACAAACTGTTAACTAGTTGCTAATGATATATTTTATAAACCCATAAAACAAGGCATCAATATGTGAATGTTTACCATATGAATTGGGTCATTCTTGTCGTACCCAACTAAAACAGAGTAAAAAAAAATCAATGGGAAAAGCACTTAGGACACACACCATTGCTCCAAGAATGTAGCTCTCTGCAAGCCTGGCGGCTGAAGCTTCCTTCTGTAACCTGAAACCAGTTTAATTTACTAGCTACTGAAACAACCTCAAAGAATAGTTTTAGCCACTACTGTCACTAACCAATCAGAACTTGTCAGCTTCCTAAAACTTTGCTAGTGCCAATGAACTGTCCTGAAGAACAGTACATCACATTTCACATTTTAAAATAATACCTTTCACCTTCTCTATGTTCTTTGGACATACAAAAGATACTTGGTCTGTGTACATGCCAAAGGGCTATTCTTGCTTCCCCAATAAAGCATTTTAAATTTAGAAATTCATCTCTATATTGTATTTGACTGCAACAAATGATATTCTAGTCTGTACATAAGTCTACCACTTTTTTTGTGTTTTGTTTCTCCATTTAAAGTATGTCTATAAAACTGCTAATTCCATATAACATTCTAATTTGGGGGGCTGCAGAGCCTCCAGAACCTGAGGGATGATAATTCATCACAAGTTTTCCAATAAACAATGCAAGAGACATTTTGTTACTCCATTTATTCCAATTAAATACTTCAAGCTGTAGTAAGACTTGCTGACTCCCCTTAGAGTTCTTCAGAACTGGGGGGAAAAAACCTCTAAAACTTATTAGGAGAAAGTCCATCCTTTGGGATTGGCCCCAGTCGGGGACATACCTAATTCTCATTCAGACTGAGATGCTTAATTTTTAAAATGCAGAAGAATCACCTTGGAATTTTTAGAAGATGCTCATGGTACCCACGTATGTGACACGCCTGCTTTCTCAGGAAGTTTTCTGACTCCTGATCTGTATATACTTAACCTCATATTTAAGATTTCTTCTTGTGTACCTTACTGGAAGCAATGCTCCTTTCTTTTTGGGGGGTGGGGGAAGAATCAGGATTTATTGAGAGGACAGAGGACAGAAAAGCTCCCAGAGTGGGAGGGGACCCAAGGGGGTTGCTACAATGCTCCTTTCAGTAGGCTGTAACAGTTGTTAGTAACCATGGTAAGATTTTTTTAAAGCATGCCATAATAAATAAATCGCTCTACATGGAAAAATGCTGATTCATAATTTTTCCAAAGATCCCAGGAATATGCAGAATAAAAACACAGTTGCCAGCATAGGAGGTCAGTGAGATCCTAACTTTCCTGAGTAAGCCTTCCCCTCAGGCCAGCGGATGTGGGACTTGAGGATAAAGAAACTTTTCTCAGAACCCTCCAACTTGTTTTCTTTAAGAGTTTCCCTATTCTGTCATGCTCACAGCCTTCCCTCATTTAGTAATTCATTTGCTCAAAAAATATTTATTGAGAATTCGCTGTATGACAGGCAAAATGCTGAGTACAGGGGACACAACATGGTCTAATACTTATTTAATTGACATCATAAGCCTTAATATTTAGTCTCAATATTTTAAATACAAAAGATAAGACCATTCAACAGTTCAATGATTATTTTACATACACACACACACACACGCACACACACACACACACACACACACACACACACATATATTATATATATATTTAGTTTGAGTCTCACTCTGTCTGTTGTCGAGGCTGGAATGCAGTGGCATGCTCTCAGTCACTGCAGCCTCCATCTCCTGGGCTTAGGCAATCCTTTTGCCTCAGCCTTCCAAGTAGCTGGAACTACAGGTGCATGCCACCACGCCCAGCTAATTTTTTTATTTATTGTTGAGATGAAGTCTCACCAAATTGCCCACGTAGGTCTTGAACCCCTGGTTCAGGCAATCCTCTAACCTCAGCCTTCCAAAGTGCAGGGATTACAGGCGACAGCCATCACTCCTGGCCTTATATTTGGCATGACACAAAGCTCTTGAGATAAAATGATTTTGTTTTAAAGTAGTGTTCTTTCTTTCAGAATGTCACAGAGCCAAATGCAGGTAGGGAATAAAGGAAGAAACAATTAGGTTTAGAAAAGCTGTGAAAGTTTATTGAGTGCAATAATACTTACCTGAGTTATCTGATGAATAGGATAAATTTAGCCAGCAAAGAGAAAAAAAAATGACACACCAAGAAGAATAAACAGGACACGGAATGGCAAAAGTCATTAAAATATGCTCAGAAAATAGGAAAAACATTTGCTATGGGAAAGGCTGAGAATGCCAGCAAGAAACTGAGAATTGAAACTAGAGAAGCTAATTAGGAAAATACTTTGAAAGGTCCAATCTACTGAACTGAGAAGTTTGGATATTAATTCTTATTGACTATTCAGCTGAAAATGTAGGCCTATAAGTGACATCATCACATTCCATTTTCAGAAAGATGGCAACTTAGAAATTGCACTTGCTGGCACTTTGGGAGGCCGAGATGAGAGGATTGCCTGAAATACGGTTTCATAAGCAGCCTGGGCAACTTGGAGAGACCTCATCTCTACAATAAATCAAAAAATTAGTGGGGCGTGGTGGCATGCCTTGTAGTTCCAGCTACTTGGAAGGCTGAGGCGGAAGGATCACTAGAGCCCAGCCGGTCAACGCTGGGGTGGCTGTGAGTGTGCCACTGCACTCCAGCCTGGGTGACAGAGTGAGATTCCAAATTAAAGGAAAAAAAAAAAAGAAATTGCACTCAAAGACAAGAAAGTGAGAGTAGGAGAAACAACTAGAGAACTACTATAATAACAGAGCTGAAAAATATTCAGGGAGAAGGATAAGGCCATGGCACTGAGGATGAATAAAGGGAGATGATCTTGAAGATATGTTTTATTTCAACTTAAAGGGATTTACGACTGATTGAAAGTTTCAACAGATGGTAAAAGAGAGGAAAGACCACATTTCAAATGTGAGAGGCAGGATGGTGACATTATTTATAACACAGGGATAAGGAAAAGGAACCATCTCATAGGTGAGGAAGTTGAATTTAATTTTGGACAGATCATGTGTTAAAAGCCTATGGAACTCAAAATTAATGAGTATATAGATGAAATAAAATTTGGAACTGAAAATGTTGTCCCATAAAATTATGCCATTGGTAGATGGCATACATTTTTGGAAAAAAAGATCTTCACTTAGTAAAAGTGTATAAACTGACAATCATATTTGATCTACATTTTTCTCTTGATCTTAATTGCTTCTGAAATCCTAACATATGTAAACACTGTAATACAGACATTTTGGACCAACCAGTTTACAAGATGAATGACAAAACAGGTTCAAAATGAGGAACTATTGTCCCCAAATTCTCAGAGTAGATTTTTGACATATCCTGGATTAGAACACAGCCCTGATTCTGAGGTAAGAATTCTTGCCACGGCATCATATTCACTATCAAAGGGCCAAAATTCCTATGTGTGACTAGAAAATCATCTTATTAAAAAAATGGCCCAGCCAGGCTTGGTGGCTCAGCCTGTAATCCCGGCGCCTTTGGGAGTCTGAGGTGAGTGGATTGCCTGAGCCCGCGGGTTCGAGACCCACCTGGGCAGCGAGACCGCATCTCTACAATAAATCAAAAAATCAGCCGGGCGTGGTAGCGCATGCCTGTAATTCCGGCCACTTGGAAGGCTGAGGTGGAAGGATCGCCGGAGGCCAGCAGGTTGAGGCTGCGGTGGCCGGGAGCAGCCACTGCACTCCAGTCTGGGTGACAGAGTGAGACTCCAACTCAAAAAAAAAAAAAAAAAAAAGGCCCAAGCTATATAAAATATAATAAATAAAAGAAAAAGACAGAAAATGTCAGAAAACTTTGCAATGGCATGTATGCATATACATGGATAAATACTTCCACACAGTGACATATAATGCCAAAAATGATTTTCCGTATCATAAAATCTACTTCTTGAAAATATTGGGAATAAAATAAGAAGAATAAGATATTACTATTTAGATACCCAAAAAATATAACAAAACAGAATCATAATGGGATTGAAGGGTGAGGATAAAGATAATACATAAAAAAAACAAAGCAACAAAAATAAAATGGGGACCATGTATGGACCCAGGATAATAATATGCTAATAATAAAGAATAAGATCATCTTAGCTCTATAACACTGGAACATAAATACCTAAACTTCAAACACATTTAAAAGGTACCTATACCTTTTATTCCTCAGATATATTAAAATAAAAAGCAATACTGTTTACAATATGTTCACTTTACTCCAATTACTTCCTTATATCATACATTCTACTAAGACTCCACTTATTTTTAGGAAGAAAATAGAAATCTCTGTCATAAAGAAGAAGGTTAAATGATGCAATAAAAAATCACTAGCATGAAGACAAATCAAGTTTGTCAAATAAAATCATCTTGATAAAGTACAAAATTATATACAAACTTAGTTGCCATTGTCTAATCGAGTCATCTTCAAAGTAAGTTGCAGCAATTCAAAATGATTCCTTGTAACGTAAGAAAAATATATTATTTTTATATATTCATTTTTGCACTCTTATTTTTAAAGGGTGAACATATTTTACAAGTTTATGAAACACTAATGCAGTTCAGGTATTTAATCTCAAATATTATACCCAAGTGACAACCTCCCAAATAAAGAAACAGAACTTTGGTCAGCACTGTGAAGTAATCCTCAAGTCTTCTCACAATTACTAACAGCTCTCCAAATTATTCTCTATCCTGACTTGTATGGTATTTACTTCCCCTTTTTTTACAGTTTATTATCAACTAAACATGCATTCCCTAAAAGCAGTGGTTTATTTTAATTTTATCTGATTTCTATAACTATGTATAAAAGGAATCATGTACCCTGCACTCTTTTCTACCTGTATTCAGTTATGCAACTTTTACTTATGAGATGAATCTATAACTCTTTTTCATTCATTTTCAATGCTGTATAATATTTGAGGATGCACACTAAAATTTATTTTATTGTTAGATAGTTGGGCTGTTTCTGTGTAGGGGCTATTACAAATAATGTTGCTATGAGCATTCTTTTCTTTTTTCTTTTTTCGAGTTGGAGTCTCACTCTGTTGCCCAGACTGGAGTGCAGTGGCCGCTCCCGGCCACTGCAGCCTCAACCTGCTGGCCTCCAGCGATCCTTCCGCTCAGCCTTCCAAGTAGCTGGAACTACAGGCGCGGGCTACCACGCCTGCTAATTTTTTGATTTATTGTAGAGATGAGGTCTCGCCAAGTTACCCAGGCGGGTCTCGAACTCGCGGGCTCAGGTAATCCACTCACCTCAGCCTTCCGAAGGCATGGGATTACAGGCTGAGCCACCGAGCCCGGCTGAGCATTCTTTTCAAAGTACTACTTCCTAGTGTTAACCTAGGGGTGAAATTGTCAGGTTGTTTGTTCTCGGAACTACTTTATGTATTTTACTAGTGTTTTCAAAGTTTTGTTTTTGTTATTTTGTTTTGTTTAGGTTTTGTATATACCGTATTAAATATACTCAAAACTGTGTATCTTCTGTTACATCTCCTAATACTTGGGAAAATTAAAGTATTTTTTTGGTGTGGTAATTTTATAACTTGCTATTTTACTAAATTATTGCACTGTGTGAGTTCCAATGCAAATTCTTTATCTATTTTTCAAATTTGAATAGTGTATTCAAGGTCCTTTGCTTTTCAATGTGAATTTTAAAATCAGCTTATCAATCTCTGCAAAAAAAAAAAAAAAGTGCTGGAATTTCCATTGTTATATCTTAAAAGTTGGAATTGCCCAGAATCTACAGTTAAGTTTAGGAAAAAATCACATTTTCACTAAATTAAATCTCCCAATCTGTGAGCAGAAGATATATTTATTTAGGTCTTATTTAATTTCTGTAAGCAATGTTCTGTTGTGTACTAATCTTCCACTTGTTTTGCCGTATGTATCTTTAAGTATTTTATTTTTTGCCATTACTGTAAATGGCATATTTTATTTCAACTTAAAATGGTCATATAGTATATAGAGTTATAGTTTATTTTTGTATTTTGATATTGTATTCTGAAATTTTGCTAAAGTCTTTTATTATTCTAATTGCTTCTTTATATTACTTACCATAGGATTTTTTACATTGGCAATCATGTCACCTGCACATGAAGACAGTTTTTCTCCTTATTTTCCAGTGTGTATACCTTTCATTTGCTTTACTTTCTGTCTTAGTTTGGGATGTTGTAACTGAGTACCATAGAGTGGATGTCCCATAAACAACAGAAATTTATCTCTTGCAGTTCTGGGAGTTGGAAGTCCAACATCAAGGTGTCTGCATGGTCTGATTCTGGTGAGGGCTTTCTTAGGTTGCAGACTGCTGACTTCTCATTGTATCCTCACGTGGCAGAAAGCAAACTAGACAAGTCTCTGGGGTTTCTTCAATACAGATAATATTCCCATTTATAAGGGTTCACACTCATGACCTGATCAATTCCCAAATGTCCCTTCTCTTAAGATCATCACATTGGGACTAGGGTTTTAACATATAAATTTGGAGTGGAGACAAACATTCAGTTCATGGCACTTACCTCACTCACATTGGCTAGAATGTCCAGCACGGTGTTGAACAGAAGTGGTGAGAGTGGAGATATTGTCTTGTTCCTAATCTTCTGGTGAAAATATCCATTCTTTCATTAGATATGATGCTAGCTTCGAGGATGTTCTTACCAGTTTGCAGAAGTTCCTTCTATTTCCAACTGACAGTTTTCTTTAGAAATTAATTTTGAATTTTGTCAAATAATTTTTCTGTATCCATTAACAAAGTCATATTGATTTTCTTCTTTAGTCTGTTCATATTGTGAGTTGCACTGATGAATTTTTGAGGGTTAAGCCCAACTTAAACTAATAGTGTTACAAAGTTGCATATTATTGGATTTCATTAGCTAAAATTTTGTTGAGAATTTTGGCATCCATATTCATAAGGGATGTGTGTGTGTGTGTGTGTGTGTGTGTGTGTGTGTGTGTGTGTGTGTTTTGTGTGTTTCCAGGAAAGGATTTTTAAAAATTCAAGCAACAGCAAATAGGAAACCAGAGGGAGAGCCCCAGGCTGGGACAAATAATAGCTACTTCCTCTGCAACAGAACAGGTGGAAAAGGTGTCCTTTACACCCTTTATGGTCAATCCTCCCCTCCCGCGACTCTGCTGCAGCATTTCAGAGGTAGAGCCTCAACTTCCCTGAGACTAGGGTAATGGGTAATCCAGCCTGCCACTCCCAACCCTACTTCTCCACAGAGTATCTTGCGGGAGGAGAAAGTGGGCAGAACAGGAGGCGATGAGGATGAACATTTGGAGCTGGCAGAAGCAGGAATGGATGTCGAAGGATGGAACATTGAACAGAAACAATACAATTGTCCAGGGGTAGTTTGTAAACAAAGGAAAACTTGAACCAGGTCTTGGGGGTGAAGGGAGCAGGAAGGTTGGGTCAGACAGGACTAGTCCCTGGTTACTCGTGCCCCGTCTGAGGAGGGGGTGGAAGCAGGTGGGACTGTGTGAGCAACTAAGCCTGCCTCAGGTGGCTGCCACAGGGAACCCGGGCCCCATCCAGACAATAGGTGACTTTACATCTCCATCACCGCAACATATTATCAGGTGCCAGGCTGAGGGCAAGGGGGCCTTGGGTAAAGAGGAAAGGGGACTCAAATCCTCCCTATACCCCAAAGGGTCGCTGTCCAATCTAGTGCAGAGACCAGGGATGGTGGGAAAGGAAGAAAAGCGGGTGTGAGCCCTACGTGGCGACAAAGACACAGGTTGGCTGGGGGCATCCTCGGGGTCAAGCCCTCTCCACCACTGGCCACACCTGCTGCTGTCAGGACAGTGAAGAGGAGCAAGCCAGAGTGATTTGGCGCTTGGGCCCTTTTTAGGGCTAGAAGAGCCCTCCCAGGCCCCTCAATGGGCAGCTAGAGGGAGCAGAGAGCAGGCCCCCAAACCAAAAGAGCACAGAGCAATGTTCCCACTCTTGTTGGGGGAGAAGGAGGCAACATGGTCAGGCTGAGGCCACGTGGGGGCGTTGGCATTGTCCAGGAGGGCAGGTGTGTGTGCGCAGATGAGAAGGGTGGCAAGAACTGAAGCCAGAGGAAAATTACTCCCCACTGAATCCAGGGCCCTGCAGCGACCATTGTGCTGTGAAGTATGCAGTGAGGGCACAAGTGTGGGTGAAGGTGGGCTTGGTGAACAGGGCGGTGGTGATGGGCGTGCCTGACCGGGAGGGAGAGTTGGCGGACAGTGGGATAGGAGCGAAGCTATCCAGTCCCAGAAGGAAGCTGTTCCTCGATGAGGGAGCAGGTGACACGCAGGTCACCACTGGTCCTCCGAGGACTCCTGCGAGATAGCCTTCCCTTCCTCCTGCTCCAGTTTCTTGTATCAGTCCCATGGTTTCCTTCCTGGAGTTCTGTAGTTTGCTGGGGCGCTCCTGTGTCCGCTTTCCTTTGGCCCCTTGGAGGTCTCAGAGCTTTTGGCACCTCATTGGGCTCCTTCTGATTCCCAGCACCGCACCCTCCAGGAGGCGGCCTGAAAGGCCTGCCAGGCCTCTCTGCTCGGGGTCGCCATTTTTCTGCTTGGGGACTGGAGCTCTAGTTGTTCACCTTTCCTATCTAGGGAGCGAGTGAGAGCGTGATGGCTGGATGGATGTGCGTGGTCCGCTGGCCTGGAGGGCGCATGGTGCGGGGACACTAGAGGGCCCAGTGAGAAGCGGTCTGTGATTTTGTTGTGCAATCACTAGTCTGGTTTTGGTATCAGATAGTATAAGTCTCATAAAATGAGTTGGGGAGCATTTTTCCTCTACAGTTATCTGGAGGAAATTGTTTGGAATTGTTATTATTGCTTCCATGAATGCTTGAATTCACCAGCATTGACTAGGTGCGGTGGCTTACGCCTGTAATCCCAACACTTTGGGAAACCTGGGGGAAGGTTTGCTCAAGTTCACGAGTTCAAGATCAGCCTAGGCAAGATAGTGAGAAAATGTCTTTAAAAAAAAAAACAAAACAACTAGGTGTTGTAGCTTGTGCCTGTGGTGTCAGCTACTCAAGAGGCTGAGGCAGGATCTCCGAGCCCAGGAGGAAAAGGCAGGGATGAGCCAGGATGGAGACACTGAACACCTCCCGCCTAGGCAGCACAGTGCGACTCCAACTCAAAAAATAAATATATAAATATAAATAAAAATGAATTCACTAGCATTCTATGAGAAGAGAAAGAATCCGTCCTCCTGAGACTTGCCCTGTTCAAAATGTCACTCCTCCACCTTCATCTTCTTATAATGTTTTGAATGTCTCTTTTAAAAATAGAATTAGCTTTTAGAGTCGTTTTAGGTACACACACCCCTTGTCCACACTCGCAGTCTTCCCAACATTCAAGATCCTGCATCACAGTGTAGCAGAAACACAGAGAGGGCCATGACACCGAGGCTGTTTTAGGAAGTAGCAGATTTATTTGCACAGGTGTGCGACTCAGCGGGCTAATGCTCCCAGGCTGAGTACCCGGGGGAGAGAGGAGAGGAGTCTTATACCTTAGTTTAGGTAAGGGAGCGGGGGTCGTGTTGAGCGATTACACATTTTATTTGGAATTTGCAAGGTTGTACTCAGCAAAATCAGATTTTCAAAGAACAAATTGATCTCCAGGAAATGCAGAGCAAGTAGGGGCTATAAACTGACAACTTCAAAAAGAGAGGATTTGAATAAGTTTGTGCAGTTGTCACTCTTTTGCATTTCCATGAAAGCCATCAGTCTTTGGCTATTTGGTTTTCTCAAACAAAACCGGTCTGGCGGGTTTTCAGAGTTTGCCGATTGATTTTCAAAAGGAATACTTTTAACTGCTATCAGCCCCCTTTCTGCTACAACAGTGGTAGATTTGTCAAAACTGATGACCCTATACTGACATCATTATCTCCCTGGGTCCACAGATTATGTTAGGGTTGGGGTTGTATATTCTTTGGGTTTGGACAAAAGCATATGTCGTGTACCCACTACTGTAGTATCAGACAGAATAGTTTCAGTGCATCACTGGCTCCACCCCAGTCCCAGCCAATCACTAATCTTTTCATGGATTTGGTAGTTTTGACCTTTCCAGCATGTTATATAGTTGGAATCCTACAATATGTGACCCCTTTAGACTGACTTCTTCCTGCTAGTAATATTTAGGTCTCCTTCATCTCTCTTCATAGCTTGCTAGCTCATTTATTTTTGCACTGAATAATATTCCATTGTTTAGATGTATAATGGCTTATGTATCCATTCACCAATCAGGGGACATCTTAGTTGCTTCCAAGTTTCTGCAGTTATGACCTAAACTGCTGAAAATACTCATGTACAAGATTTTGTGTAGAATTTTTCAAATCACTTAGGCAAATGCCAAGGCATGTGATTAGTAGATGGTATATTAAGAGTATCTTTAGTTTTGTAAGGTACTGCCAGAGTGTCTTCCAAAGTGGATGTACCATTTTGAACTCTACCAGCAATGAATTGTGAAATACTGTTGCTTTATACCCTAGTCAGCACTTGTTGTTGTAAGGGTTTGGGATTCTGACTTTTCTGGGAGGTGTGAAATGGTATCTCATTGTCATTTTAATTTGCAATTCCCTAATGTTATTGAGCACCTTTTTGCATGCTTATTTGCTTAGGTAGGTAATTCAAGTTACTGGAGAGGAGAAAGTCTACAAACGGTAGAAATGTCACAATACAGTTATTTGTTTCTACCTAATTGTATAATTATAGATCCTCAGATTTTAATGTCCATTTGTATATGATGCAGTTTTATTTTTGAGAGTCAGCCTGGTGTGCACTGAACTGAAAATATGAATGTTGTTTTCCAAACAAATTGCTTGCTTTTAAAATTAACTTTATATTTTAGAATCTTTAAGTACATATTTAGAAATTGGATATACATAACAGTCTTGCAGATATTTAATTTGTGGCTTAGGAAATGGAATTTACAAGAAGGAAATTTCATTTCTGAATTGATAAATTTTGCAAATTTCTCAAAATATTGAAGATAATTTATCATAGACTACCCTCATCAAAACTATAAGGAGGACACTAAGAATATCTGTTGCCAATATCACTTGTAATTTCCTCTGTAATCCAAGTACACTAGGAAGACAGCCCATCTTCTGTGGATGCCATTTTGAGAATTAGACAATAGTTTCCCAGCGAATTATTTTATTTCATTTATCATTTTTTATTATTATAAAGAAATGGGGTACAATTCAGGGTTAGATATACAAACGTTGATTATGCAGGTACCCTTATTGATGAGGTATGCCCCTCCCTCCCCTAGCAGTTTCCCTCAACTGCCAATCCCACCCCCCTCCCCTGACAGTTTCCCACTACTGACAATTCCTTTCTTATAGTTTTATAATTGTTCAAAGTTCGCTTATGAGTGAGAACATATGGTACTCTGTTCTTTCTGTGATAGATCACTGAGTATGATTGACTCCAAATCCATCCAAGTTGCTGCAAAGTCCATATGTTTGTCTTTCTTTATGCTGCATAATATTCCATTGTGTATATGTACCACATTTTTTTATCCATTCCAACATCGATGGGCAGCATGGTTGATTCCATGTTTTTACTCTTGTGAATAGAGCTGCAACAAACATGCATGTGCAGATATCTTTTTTGTAGAATGATTTGAGTTCCTCCGGGTATATTCCCAATAGGGGAGTTGCCGGATCATATGGAAAGTCAATTTCTAGTTCTTTCAGAAATCGCCACACTGTCTTCCAAAGAGGTTGCACTAGTTTGCATTCCCACCAGCAGTGTAGAAGCATTCCTTTTTCTCCACATCCTCACCAGCATCTGTTGTTGTTTGTTTTATTCATGACGGCCATAATTACTGGGGTTAGGTGGTATCTCAGTGTGGTTTTGATTTGCATTTCTCTGATGATGAGTGAGTCAGAGCACTTTTTTATGTGTCTGTTGACTGTCCGTAAATCTTCTTTTGAGAATTGTCTATTCATGTCTTTTGCCCACTTCAAAATGAATTATTTTATAATATTACACTTGACCAAACACGTAAACAGTCCATGTCTTTTAAAAGGGAGAGAGGAGGAATCAACTTTTACATAATATCCCTTTGTAACCTATATTTTAAGGAATTCAATGCAAGATAGTATAGGAGATTCCTTTTGATATGAAGAGAAACTCTTTCTTATCTTAAAATCACTTTGTTCTGCAATTCAACATATAAAGTGATTGTTACTAAAGTGAGATAAGATATCTGCGCTCTGAGGCAAAATTTCTACCCAAAACAGTGTATAGTTGTTTTAATTCGTTTCCATAGAAACTGACATCAACAGAAGGTGCTGATATCCAAAGGTAGGTCATCACATCTTAGTTTCCATAATATCATTTCTTCTACTCACTTGCACTGGCAGGTAAATAGTTTGATTTATTTTTGTTTATAGTTCACCTTCTTATTCAGAGTAAGTTAGTTTCAAAAGGATTAATTTTGGTTATTTAAATTAATGTAAATAAACTATTTAAAATCTTAAATTAATCATTTCAAAAGTCTTTAATGTTTCAAGTGTTTATGAATATAAGAATTGCAAAGTGCATGCCATCACTGACCCATAACTTTGTAGTAGGTTGACTGTGTAGTCTAATATGAATTTATGAGCCATAGTTTCAAAAAATGTAAGAATCAGATTTTGCAAATCTTTGAGGTGAGTTTCAGACTTCTATACTCTAAAACAGAGAGGTCAAAATAATTTTATCTAGAAGAATAAAATTACTTGAAAATATAGGCAATCAAATGTCTTCCAAACATCAGACAGGGATTCATTGTTGATATGATGTATGATTTATTTTTTGACCACCTGATTTTTCTCCATGATAGTAAAAATCTAGTTAAAGTAATAAAGCGTACTAAAAGTCAATTCTAGCCTGTATTTTCCAAATGCCTGCACTAACTGATAAGGGTAAATTAATTAAAGAGAAAGATAGATTTGATACAAGGGCATAAAGTGCAATTTTTCATGAAACACACCAACTACTTCCCAGTGTCTCATGAGCTCTCACACCCACAACTTTGACTTTCACTTCATCTGTGCAGATCAGTCAGCTATAGTAAGTCTCTGACAACAACATCTCTAGCTATTCATTGTGAAATATTCAGAAGGCACTTGGAGGGAGATTCCCGATACATAGTGCCTTCCCTCTCACAAGTAAAATGGACCAGCAAGGAATTGTCTACTATTATAAAGAACAGTCAATCATTCTTTATGGAAACTTTTACCAACAAAATCTACACCTTAGATCTTAAAAGAAGACTACATCTCTGGGTGATACTGTGTGCAATAGATATGTGTCAACTACCACAGAGAAATAGGACTACAGTGTGAAGGTTGGGTTGACACTGATAGTTGACCTTTGTGTGTGTGTATATGTGTGTCAGTAGCAATAAATTCGGCAAACCTTAAATGTCTCAAAGCAAAAGTGCTGCATTCTGGAGAAAGAGCAATATTTTTCACAGTAATATGTGAACTGTCATATTTTTTGATACATCCCCACAGTGCCTTTTTTATGGATTCCTACATTAAATTTTTTTTATCATGTTTCCAAATAGTAGTCAAATGCTCAGTACTTTGCTGGGCTATTTGCATTCCCTCAAAGATAGCAGGTAGACAAGACCTTGAGCCCACCCAAGACAGAAAGCTGAAAATTAGATCTCTGCAAAAACTATAGCATTAAAAACATCCAAATCTCGTAAGGGTGAGTACTAGAAAAATCTTGATGTGTAGGACCAGAAATACTTCAGGAAAGCTGCAAATAAGCTTTTATCATCCAAACCACTGAGTGAAGGAAAAAAGTATCTCTTCTGAGATCACTACCCAGGAAAAGAGGTTTGAGGTTTGAATCTGTCTTTTTGTGTGATACAGAACCACCTATGCTGAGAAAACAAGGTCCAAAAGTTTTTTTCTAGAAGGCTAGGAGTGATAGTCCTGGGAGACTAAATCAGTCTGAAGTAACACTTCCTAAAATAGGCTACAAATATTTTTAAAAAAAAAAAATTCCTGCTGAAAATGAATTATAAGTTTTTTTTAAAAAATGATAAAACAAGAGAAAATAAGAAATCATAAGTGAAAATAAGCAAGCACAAAGATAGTAAAGTCTATGAATATTTGAAATAACAGGATAACCCAAAATATATAAGAATATCTTTGGCCAAAATTATTTAAAAATATAAAATAAGTTTTAAAGAGTATATGGAAAGGGCACTATGGGCCCAATTCTCATAATTAAAAAAAAAAGCCATTACAATGAAACAAAAACCTCAGTGAATGAGTTAAGCTGTATATTAAACATTTGAAGAGAAACTAATTGTACAACAAGCTAAAGAAAATATAGAGAAGGCCTCAGAGAAGAAATAGAAGTTCCAAAAAGAGAAGGAATGTAAAAATTGAAAGGGAGGAAAAAAAATTTATCTTTTTCCTATAAATAAAGAGCATGCATTTCTAGATTGAAAAGGAAAACAACTCCAATCGAATGATTATAAATTTAAAACTTGCTATCACCCTGAGTAATGTAAATCAATATAGTTATTTTGGAGATCAATTTGGAAGTTCTAGGAAAATTGACAATGTGAGTGTTAAACATATTAATTAATGCCAATTACTGCAACAGTCTCCAAATCTCATAGCAAAATTCTCATGCAGATGTTCCTCATAGGACTACAGTCCTCGTGTCTCTCCTACAAAGAAGACCAGGCATTTTGTATCTTATGGCTATCTTAACATGAAGTCCTTCCTGTCCAGCTGCACAGATGGAGGCCAGGGTATGGAAGTTCATATAGGATATTCAATGAGACCAGGAAGTGGCATATAAAAGTCCTGCATACATTCAACTGGTCAGAAATAAGTCATGTGACTCTAACTTAAGGAAACAATGCAGCAAGAAAAAACAAGATTCATTTTCATCAACATAGGTCTTTGGTGCATTGTTTTCCTTGGTCCCTGGCTGCACTTTCTGGGGACTTGCTGTCCATTATTCTCTTTAACCACACCTGAAGAAGATGTGGAGGCATACCCCCCTTGGGGTATTAACAGATAGAAAAACTGACCATCTCTTCTTGGAAGTTTGGTAGCTCAAAAGCAGTTAAATCTTGAAGTTGCAAATGTATTTTTTGATCTGAGATTCACACGTTCTCTGACAGCATAGCTTCCTCAAAAGCTTAATAACTTTCTCATCTCTTTGCTTATAATTATTCAATATGCCAGTAATTAGTAAATTTTTTTAAAGGAAGTGGCACTTTATTACGCTGGCCGGCTCAGTGGGCCCGAGGGGCTAATGCTTCCAGGTCAAGCCCTGCAGAATGGAAGGAGAGGGGTCTTATACCCTTGTTTAGGTAAGGGAGGGGGTCGTGTTGAGCAATTACATATTCTCTTTGGAATCTTACAAGGCTGTACTCAGCAAAATCAGATTTTTCAAAGAACAAATTGTCTCCAGGAAATGCAAGGCAGCAGGGTCTGCAAGCAGGGTAGTAAACCGGCAACTTCAAAAGAGAGTAATTAGTAATTTTATTATCTTCTCTCTCTCTTCACATTGGTTTTATCTTTTTCAAAAAAATAGATGGGAGGTCAAGCTATTAATTTTATCTTTGGCCTAAATCATTTTGTTCAACTGATAAAGTATGCACAGACTTTCCAACAAAAAATGCATTTAAATTCTACCTCCTCTTATTAAGAAAATGGAGGTGGTAGGCTTTTTCCCAGATTTCTAGGATCACTCTATATTCTTTAGCTACTCCTTGTAAATCAGTCACTTTATTGCCAAGATCATCTTTTACCATCTTTTACTTGTAATAAAGTCAATGGTAGCTAATACATATGAACATAATTTTTTTCCATCTATCTTCCCTAGATACACAGGCTAAGTAAGAACATGATCTGCTATACAAGTTTCTGTAGGCAAGACTCCTACCAACTGTTTTGCCAACACAGATCCCCATCTCTCCAGGTTGTGTTATCAGTATCCTCATCATCTAGGCTTTGGTTAAGGCAATCTCCCATCCTAAGTTACCAGTTGTGTACGGGCTAGCATAAATAATGCTAACCGCTTTGCAATTCCAGAAATCTCAGTGACTTAAATGCAGAAAAGGTGGATGTTTCTGATCAAGCAACTCTCCCAGGAAGCTCCACTTCTAGTGACTGTTCAGTGGCATGTGCTTCATCAGTTTGGTGGCCTTTCCATTACAGAGTCTTTTGCTTCCAACTGTGTAGTTGATGGAGTAAAAGAATGGAAAGCTCAAGGGACTTTATATGAGTCACTCACATTTCTCTTGTCAGAACTTAGTTTCATGACCGCAAGTGAAATACAAAGAAGACTAAAAGTGTGGGGTCTGTGTGTCTAGAAGGACAGGATTTGTCTGTTTCCTGACTACTTTCCATTTTTCTCTAAAATATCTATCCTGGAGAATCTTTACCCATGCATGAAGAGACATGAATGAAGATTTTTTTTTTTTACAATATTGCTTGTAAGGCAAAAATTGAAAACTCTCTTTTTTTATTAATAATAGACTAATAATCTATTTTATTCAGAAAATGAAATACTATGCAGTAATATATTTAATGCAACTGATGTACATGTATAACTTGCTACATTTTTAAAACATAAAAGAAAAAACTTGCTAAAGGACATTTAAGTACACTTAAAAGCATGCTAAATCAATATGAGTTGATAATAATTACTTATTAATACATGTTAAGAATTATATATTGATACATGCTACCAATTCCCCCCAAGGAACTATTGTTTTTCCCCTGGTTACTTCAATTATTGTTTATAAAAGAAACTATCCTACTTGTCAATTTTCTATTCTTTATTTGTAACTGATCAAACTCTTCCATATTCTTATATATCCAAATCACTCATATTGACTTTATGAAGTCTTTCATCTGTTTAAAGATTTAAGTTTTAGTTGCAGTCAATTTGCATCATATTTAAATTATTTTAGTAAGTGGTTTACAACACATAATAAACGCAGAAGAATAATTTACAAAGACATGCCATAATGACTGAGTATATATAAATACTCATGTTAAGTAATAAGAGATATTTTAAAACAGACTAATTCTATAAATTGTTAATTCTGTTTACACATATGTACACACAGATATACACATATACATATGTGTATACATATACATATGTGTATACATATAGATATTTTGACTGCATTGTTCTCGTGAAATCTTATAAACTAAAGATGTAAGATAATGATGACTCAGATAAAATGGTGTTGCTGTATGTAATATAATTCTAATATTAATAGAGTACTTGCTATGTGCTGGTC
Organism: Carlito syrichta; assembly: GCF_000164805.1. Taxonomy (NCBI): domain Eukaryota; kingdom Metazoa; phylum Chordata; class Mammalia; order Primates; family Tarsiidae; genus Carlito; species Carlito syrichta. The sequence continues at coordinate 182,039 of NW_007257860.1, read as the reverse complement.
ACCATAAAAGGGTTGTTAATTTCTCTTCCTTATTAGAAAACTATAAGGTTGAAATTATTATTATTATTGTCCTCTTCTTCTAGGGGCAGAAACTGAGACTCAGAGAGTCTCAGTAACATTCTGTGATCACAGCAGCTAGCAAGTAATGATGCCCAGGTTTACACACAAAGTGACTCAACATCCTGTATTACCACTATGCCATGCCATCTTTTAGTACTAGCTAATTTGATGCATTCCCATGGAGGTCCTCAGATTTTAAGAGACTTTAAAACAGAGGTCACTGTCCTCAGACAGACACTTTATGAGTCAGATCTGGCTTACAGATGTGGTTTTATTTTGTCCTATTCTATATTTTTTAAGTGTGAAATAGATGCAAATATTATTAAAAGGAGATTGAATATTGCAATATCAATTTATTATACCTCTTAAAACTTCAGGAGATCTGGCAACACTTAGCCCACATTCACAAATAACAAAAAATAAAATAAAATAAGGGTTAAATGGAATATACTTTCTTAAGTTCACCATAGTCTTTTCTACTTCTTTAATTAAATCTCCTAAGAACAAATGTTGACTCTCATTCATTAAAGATGGTGCAGGTTTGGTTTGGTTTTGTTTTGCTTTCTTATATCTGGTCTATTTAAGTCACTTGTCAGATACATCTAGGCAATTTGTGGCTGTGCCTCTGACTTAATTTTGACTTACTGAAAAGCATGACAACAAGCTATAACATCAGCCAACACAAAATTATGTTTTAATAATACTGTTATGAGTTGCATTGTGTTTCCCCAGATCCATATATTGAAGTCCTGACCCCCACTATCTCAGAATCTGGTCTTAACTTGGAAATAGAATCTTTACAGAGATAAGCAAATAAAAATGAAATAATTAGGGTGGGTTTTAAGCCAACATGACTGATGTCAAAAAAAGAGGAAATTTTGAGATAAGACATACACACAGGAAGAATGCTATGTGAACACGAAGGCAAAGATAGGCATGATGCTTCCATATCCAATGAACATCAAATTACCAGCAGCATGCCAGAGGCCTGGAGACAATTATGGAGTAGATTCTCCTTACAACTCTCAAAAAGAACCAACCCTGATAGTCTTGATCTCCTACTTCTAGCCTCCAGAACTGTGAGACAATAAATTTCTGTTGTTTAAACTTCCCATATGTGAGACTTTGCTGTGGCAGCTCTAGCAAAATAATAGAAATGCTTTGCCTTAAGATTCAGAATATACTGGATTTCATTTAAAAATGGAAATTATTAAACTTCCTTTTTGAAACACAGATCCCCAGACTATGTTAGTGCCTCGTCCACTCTTAAATGAATAGAACCTCCATGAATTCCTTCAGACACCTAGGTGATCAGTTAGTAAATTGTGCTTCCATGGCACAAAGGAGAGAGCATAATGAAACCAGCCCCAATCACTCTGTGCTCAAAGAGGGCCAAGGCAGAGCTTCCTGTCTTGGAGCCTGCTATGTGCACATGCTGAGTTAGCTTCTTCCTGGGTGCCAGCTGCTCACCTGTTCAGGTGGCATGTTTGGAGCCGTTAACTCATTTGTCTCTAGTGTGTCATTTAAAGTAATCCACCAGTTTGGAATTTGCTAAAACTAGTCCTAAATAATACCCTATAGGCCTGAAAGAGTTAATGTGGTTTCCACAGTGCCCTCCTTTAAATACACAATCTGCCAAATTCAGACAAATCCCCAGAAACTACCAGCCTGTTCAGGCAGCATCTTCTGAGAAAAGCAGAGAAATGCACACTCAGGAAAACAGTGGGCATTTTCCCATTCTGGCTTCTAACCAACAGAAAAACACCAAAAAGTATTTATGCTACCACCCCTGGGAACAATATGCATAAGTGCATTCATTCCACTTATACCTTATTTTTATTATTATTATACAGTAAGGGAAAAGAATGTTACACAGACAATAGCAAATGTGAAAATGATATTAACCTCAGAAAGGCTAAAAACTGCATATACCGATTTTAACCTTCCTCAATCCTAAATCCACACATCTATCTCATGCTCCTGCCTTCCCTCTTTAAGTCTGTTTTCAAGAATTACTTCTCACGCATAGTGGGACCTAAACATTAGTCACATTAGCACAAAGGAGGGATCAGCAGTCACTGGGCACTGCTTGGAGGAGTGGGGTGGCATGTGATAACACAAAGGGCACCTGTTCCCAAACCAGGGGGTGTCAGGGCCCGTTGGAGTCCCAAACTTCACCTGCATGCAGCCTATTTATTTAGTTAATCTTTACTGTACTCCGCATCTCTATAATAAAATAAAATTTTTTTAAAAAAAGAATTACTCTTACTGTGCTAGAAAGCAGAGCATTCACAATGGTTTCAAATTACTCTCAAGAGAAATCTGTAAGTGAATGAGAAAAGCAGGATAGTTGAGGAAAGAAACTAGGAAAGGGTGTGGTTTTAGAAATAAGTCTGATCCTGTAGGTAGTACTGGAGCATAAGTTAAGTCTTTGTTTTATATTGCCCAAAGCAAAGGAGGCTAAACTGTCACATCTCTATATTAATTAGTCATTGGCTGCATCTCATCCCCAGGCAGTGAGTACATAACCTTCCAGGCATCACCAAACAAGGCTGGGTGCAACTGAGAGCCACATGCAGCAAACATCTGCAGCAGCCAAGGAGGGTACCTCAACCTAGTCTAGGGCATCTGGTTGCAGTGTCTGCAGCCTCTGGCACATCCTCAACATGTGTTTACCCGTAACTTGAATGACTTGATGGAGATGCATTAATACATAGTCATGAACCCTGCTCTTCAAAACCTAAGTCTTACTGAGAAGACCAAATATGTATATGTAAAAGACAAATAATGAAAATAAGATTCTATGTTAACATAACCTGTTATATTAAATCTGACAATCTTTGAATAGGTTACAACAAAATCTATTATCTTTGAGTTTATCTCACGTGGGGTATATGTATTACATATAAAGAAAAATAACTTGACCTGCACAATGAATATTTGTATACCTAACCCTGAATTGTACCCCACAATTTTAAAATAAAATTTAAAAAATAAGCATAAATGTTTAACACAAATTTTCCTCACAATTAAAGAAATGAAGAACATTCAAATTAATGCCACAGAAAGAGTAATTTAAGCAAGTTTAATAATTTTTGACGGTTGGAAAGTATTTTACAAAAGCTCTTACATGAACTTAGTAAGAATTAGCTTTCTGAAATATGCAAAATACCAAAAGATGTTGAAGAATGTTTTACCAACACTATAATTTTCATGTATTTTCCAACATTCATTTTCAGTTCCTTTTCTCAAGCATCACAGTATCTAAAGTTCCATAATTAATTTGTCCTATAGAAGGCTAACCACAAAAACATTCCTCTCTCCTGTACTATAAATACAGTATACATCAGACATCTGCAGGAAATTATCTCACAAGGTAACATTTTTGGATAAAATTAAATATTAAAGTCAGTCAAATATCTTTTGATATTCAAGTGCATTTGAGTGGCTTGCCATATATCTTAAAGAGTTGTAAAATTTATAATTATTGAAGAGAAATGAAAAAATATATATTTTATGGTTGTTCACAATAAAAAGACATCTTCTAAAATTCATGTTATCCTTATATCTGCCATTAGGAATGCACCTAATGGCTATGTAGTCTTTGTTCCACAAATATTAATAAGAAAATTTGCTGTCATGAGTTTTCCTCTCCCAAAGACTGGTGATAGAAAGCCTGTGTGAGCAGTTGTTGCAAACACCTTATATTCAGGTACTTAATAGTGAGGAGCTTAAAGGCCATCTAGTTTATAATTGTGTAATAAAACTTGTTTTAAGTGTAGGTTGAAGCTTATTTTTAATGTATATTGAAACTTGTTTTTAAAACTAGATGTATGCTTGCTTTCCCGCCCAAGCCCAGCAGTATACTTTTGGTAAACAAGTTCACATACCAAAAGAAAACCACGGAGTCACGATGCAGACCTTCTGGCCCCATTTCCTGCTCCACTCCCCTAGTAATCTCACATTCCAGATGTCCCAACCAGTTCCACCCAGCCCGCCTGACTGTTGATGGTCAGCTGCGGTCAGCTGTGACCCACGACCATACAAACCAACCAATCCCAAACGCCCCCGTACCCAGTAGGAGAAATTACCTAATCGTGTGTGAACAAGCTTAAAGTTCTTTCCCCTCCCTTGTAACTGTGTGTATAAGCTGCTTGCTGCACTGGGTCGGGGCTCTCATTCCTGTACCGCTGTGCCAGTTATGGACGTGAGCCCAGACTCGAGCCTGAATAAAGACCCTCGTGTGATTTGCATCGGAACTGGCTCTTTGGTGGTCTCTCGGATTCAGGATTCAGGTGCAACATTTGGGGAGGCATCCGGGATCCCAGAGACCACCCCCCCCTCCAAGACACCCCCAGCCCAGAGGGTCCCAGTGCCGGCAGGTGAGTGCACTTGTTTCTCTGTCTATCAGCACACATCTGTATTATCCATAGGAATTCCACTCTGTATCTGGGTTGGCATTGGCTTAAGCAGATGCACTGGCAGGTCTTTGACCAGGGGTCATGGGAGACGTCCCGTGGCCCCGTCTGGAGGATGAAGTCCTCATCTGTGAGGAAAGTCAGTCGCCTAGGGGCACGGACTTACCCTCAGCTCCGTTTTATTTTTGTCTCCATGGCCGCAGAAAACCACACTTTTATGTTGGTAGCTTCATTTTGTCTGTTGTGTTTGTGGTTGTATTATTGTGGATGGAAAACATGGGACAGATGCTGACCACCCCTCTAACCCTGATGACTGACCACTTTTTAGACGTAAAAGAAAGGGCTCATAATCTGAGTGTAACCATCCACAGGAAAAAGTTTCAAACCCTCTGCACGTCTGAATGGCCGTCCTTCAATGCAGGATGGCCACCAGAGGGCACTTTCTCTCTAAGTCTTGTTTTGCAGGTTAAGCATGCTATCTTCCAGGACGGACATCACGGCCGCCCAGATCAGGTGCCTTACATCCTCGTATGGCAGGATGTAATTAATAACCCCCTCCCCATGGGCCAAATCTTTTATTTCACCTCAAACAGGGCTGATTCTCAGAGTCCTGGCCTCACAGGAGACAAAGCCCGGCAGGCCCACGAAAACCCAAGGGTCGACTAAAACCCCTCTTTACCCGGTCCTGCAGGATGCAGAGCCTGAGGATTTACTTTTCCCTCCTCCCTATCATGATATTCCTTCGGCTCCCCCAGCGCCTAGAGAGGGCGCCGTTGGGGGCCGGGATCCTGTTCCACAGGCAGAGGAGCCCCTGCACGAACCGGCAGTGGGAACACAGGGACATGCCAATTGGGCAGCCCCGGCCCCAAATATGGGACCCGCCAACTCCACTGGGCTCCCCCTCCATGCAATAGGGCCTCCGGATGAAACTGGAGAACAGCCCCTGCACTATTGGTCGTTCTCCACCTCTGATTTGTACAACTGGAAAACCCAAAGCGCCAAATTTTCTGATAATCCCAAAGATTTAACTGACTTATTAGAAAGCATTCTCTTTACCCACCAGCCCACCTGGAATGATTGCCAAATGCTTTTAAAGGTTCTCTTCACCGTGGAGGAAAGAGAACACATTCAGACGGAAGCCCAGAAATTGGTTCTGGGTGAGGATAGACAACCGACCCAGAATCCGGATTTCATCAATGCAGCCTTTCCCCTGTCCCGCCCTGTGTGGGACTTTAATATGGCAGAAGGTAAGGAGAGGCTACAGGTCTATCGCCAGATTCTAATGGCAGGTCTCAGGGCTGCGGTCCGCAAGCCCACTAATTTGGCCAGAGTATATGATGTTAGGCAGGATAAGGATGAGAGTCCAGCCGCTTTTCTAGAGAGAATTACGGAGGCCTTCAGGCGGTACACTCCTATGAATCCAGAAGCACCAGAGACTAGGGCAGTCGTTATAATGGCTTTTGTCAATCAAGCTGCCCCCAATATTAAAGGGAAGTTGCAGAGGGTAGAGAGGTTAGGAGAGAAAAGCCTTCAGGACTTACTAATAGTGGCTGAAAGAGTATACAACAGCCGAGAAAGTCCAGAGGACCAGCAGACCAGAATAAACAACTGCCAGACTCTCAACTTAGCCAAAATCCTGCTGGCCACCACCACCAATGACCCCCCAGGAGAAACAGAGACACCTCAATAAACTGGCCACGGAGCCAGGTAAGGAGGGCAGTTGTCAGAAGGGATGCCGCAACTTAAACAGAAACCAGTGTGCATATTGCAAAGAAGAGGGTCATTGGGTGAAAGACTGTCCCAAAAAATACTCTAATCCCAGGGATCCAGGAGATAAGCTACACATCCTAAACCTGGGGGAAATCCTATACCTTGAGGACTATGGGGGTCGGGGTTCAGAGCCCCTCCTCGAGCCCAGAGTAATTCTTAAGGTGGAGGGGCAGCCAATGCAATTCCATGTGGACACAGGGGCACAGCACTCGGTCCTACTACAACCACATGGAAGGGTATCAAACAAGATTTCGTGGGTGCAGGGGGCCACGGGCACTAAGCCGTATCCATGGACCACCCAAAGGACAGTGGACCTTAGTGTGGGCCGAGTGTCTCACTCCTTTATAGTCATCCCTGGGTGCCCATACCCCTGTTAGGCCGAGACCTACTCACCAAAATGGGAGCTCAAATCAGCTTTCACCCAAAGGGGACAACGATTTTAAACAAAAATGGACATCCTATCCAGGTGCTCACTATAAGCCTAGAGGGCGAGTATCGTCTCCTCCAAAGTCCACTACCACCAATGAATGATATAAATTGCTGGCTACATAGTTTTCCCCAAGCATGGGCAGAGACAGGGAGAACGGGACTAGCCAAGCACCTGCTGGCAGTGTTCGTAGAACTGAAACCGGGAGCCGATCCAGTCAGGGTGCGGCAGTACCCAATGCCCCTGACCACACGGGAAGGTATAGTCCCTCACATCTGGTGGTTATTAAGTGCGGGGGTGCTGTGACCCTGTCAGTCAGCCTGGAACATTCCCCTGTTGCCAGTGCAAAAACCAAACTCAGGTGAATATAGGCCGGTTCAGAATTTATGAGAGGTAAACCGGTGAGTAATGGACATACACCCTACAGTCCCAAACCCCTACACCCTCCTCACCACTCTGCCCCCAACCAAGACATGGTATATACTGTGCTGGATTTAAAGGATGCCTTTTTCAGTTTGCCCTTGGTCCCCAAAAGCCAGGACATCTTTGTCCTCAAATGGACAGATTCAGAAAAGGGTATCAACAGCCAACACACCTGGACGTGACTACCTCAAGGATTCAAGAATTCACCCACCATTTTCAACAAGGCACTGCAGGAGGATTTGGGTGAGTTTTGTACAAAGAACCCCAACATGACTCTGTTACAGTATGTAGATAATATCCTGCTGGCAGCAGAGGACCGAGACACGTGTCTGCAAGGCACCAAGGACGTGTTACAAACTCTAGGCACCCTGGGTACTGCACCTCGGCAAAAAAGGCACAAATCTGCAGAATGGAAGTGAGCTATCTGAGATACAAAACAAAAGATGGGCAGAGATGGCTAACAGACGCTAGAAAGGAAACTGTTCCAAGAATTCCACTGCCACAAAATGTCCGCCAGGTACACGAATTCCTGGGTTTAGCGAGGCTCTGCCGCTTGTGGATTCCAGGGTTCACTGAATTGACTAGACCGTTATATGAAGCCACTAAAAATAAGCAAGACTTTGTTTGGACAGAGGCCATGAACCAATCTTTTAATAACCTCAAACAAGTGTTACTCTCGGCCACGGCCCTTGGGTTACCTGATTTAACAAAGCCGTTTCATCTATATGTGGATGAACTGAAAAGGGTCGCAAAAGGGGTCCTGCTACAACAGCTAGGCCCCTGGAAAAAGCCCATAGCATACCTCTCAAAAAAATTAGATCCTGCAGCAGCTAGATGGCCCCCATGTTTGAAAATCATTGCGGCAGTCGCCACTATGGTCAAAGATGCTGACAAAATAACCATGGTTCAAGAACTGTATGTCAGTACACCCCATGCCGTAGAGGGGGTGATCAGACAGCCACCAGATTGATAGATAAGTAATGCCCGCTTGACTCACTACCTCACTACCAGGGCTTGCTCCTAGATCCTGCTAGAATTCTGTTCCAAACCCCCACCTCCTTGAATCCAGCCACACTGCTCCCCAACCCAGACTGGGAGGCCCCCCTCCACGACTGTCAAGAAATCCTGGCCAAGGTGCCTAGGGTGAGAACCGACCTCCAGGATCAGCCCTTGCCTGATGCGGATAACACCTGGTACACAGATGGCAGTGACTTTGTCCGGAATGGAACAAAGTATGCGGGGGCAGCCGTAACCACAGAGACTGAAACTGTCTGGGCAGAACCATTAGTAGCCAGAACCTCTGCCCAACGGGCTGAGTTAATCACGCTAACCAAAGCGCTGACTATGGGAGCTGGCAAACGGGTAAACATTTATACGGACAGCAAGTATGTGTTTGCCACAGCTCATGTACATGGAGCCATTTACAGAGAAAGGGAGCTCCTAATGACAAAAGAAAAACTATCAAAAACAAAACTGAAATCCTCGAGCTGCTACAAGCCCTCTGGCTACCTAAAGCATTAGCCATCATTCATTGTCTGGGACACCAGACAATGGACACGCTGGTAGCCAGGGGAAACCATTTGGCTGACCTAAAAACAAAAGAGACAGCCATGTCTGTAAATCATGTCCTAGTAAATACGCTACCAGACCCAAGGGCACCAGAGTTGCCAGATGACCCCAAATACACAGAAGAAGACTTAAATTAGATCAAATGCCAACCTATGGTACAATACTTGCACGGCTGGTAGAGGGCAGTGAACTGCAGTGTAATCTTACCAGAAAAATTAAGACAACAATTCCTCATAAAAATACACAAAAGTATTCATATAGGAACAAAAAAATTGAGAGACTTAACACGACATGCTAAAATGACCATCAAAAACTCGCAATCTAAAATTGAACAGATCGTGGCCAAGTGCTACACTTGTCAAGTAACAAATGCCTCTTCACACAAATCCAACCCAGGAACCAGACTCCGAAGTAACAGACCAGGAGCGTACTGGAAGGTAGATTTCACCAAGATAAAACTGGGAAAATATGATTATAAGTATTTACTGGTGTTTATAGACTTTTTCAGACTGGACTGAAGCATTTCCTACAAAACATGAAACGGCACCAATAGTGGTAAAAAAAACTCCTAGAGGACATTATGCCAAGGTATGGTTTCCCCGTCCGAATAGGGTCAGACAATGGACCAGGTTTTGTTTCTAAGGTAACACAGGAAATAGCTCAGGTTAGTGGGGCAGATTGGAAGTTACACTGTGCATACAGGCCCCAAAGTTCAGGACAAGTAGAATGCATAAATAGAACGTTAAAGGAGACCTTAACTAAATTAGCCCTGAAGACTGGTGGGAACTGGGTGGCTCTCCTCCCCTTTGCCCTTTATAAAGTGCGCAATTCTCCCTATAAAATAGGCCTCACACCCTTTGAAATCATGTTTGGCATTCCCCCACCTATTGTTCCAAATGTAAAACTTGTAATACTTGTTGAATTTAATGACCAACAACTCCTTTTTTCCTTGCAAGCACTGCAAAAAGCACATGAGCGGGTGTGGCCTGCATTAAAAGCCCTCTACAAAACCGGGCTACCCCCGGAACCACACCGCTACTGCCCAGGTGACAGGGTGTACGTCCGTAGACATCAATACCAGACACTCCAGCCATGTTAGAAAGGACCCTATGTCATAATCCTAACCACACCCACCATGCTCAAAGTGGACGGAATCATCCCATGAGTCCACTACACCCACACCCAGCCGGCAGACTCCTTCACTATGTTGAAAGACTATATACCAGACTGGAAAGGCGTGCCGGACAAGAACAGTCCCCTTAAGCTAAGATTGCACCGCTCTCACTCCCCCATAATGCTAATATTATGTATATCGTGTTTTCTAATGTAGTGTCAAAGCCAACCCGAACCCACACCAGCCCCCAAATCTAACATGGCAGGTAATAAACCTCTCCACTAATGACATCATCTGGGAACCTTCAAAAGTAGCCCCCGCTAACACATGGTTCCCAACCATGACCAGGGACTTAACACAGTTCTACCATACTGCCGCCATACAATGGAAATTAACCCATAGAGGCACTGACAGAAAGTACTGGTACTTTTATGTGTGCCCGGGGCATGACAAAAATAAAAACTATAAAGATGTCATTGAGTACTATTGCCCCAGCTGGTCCTGCATCTCCACAAGGTTCATAAATTAGAGCCTTGCTAAGTCCAATGATTTAATAAAGGTACAGAGGGCAGGTACCCCCAACATCCATCAAAGATGTAATCCTACCCAGGGACAGCGCTGCAACCCTATAACTATAAGCTTTACCGAAAAGGACAGAAAAGCTCGAGACTAGGAAATAGAAAAAACGTGGGGACTCAGATTTACAACCCGCAGCACGCAAGGTATACGGATCCCAGAAGTTCCTTTATGATTAAAGTAACCTCTCAAACCCCCAGTCAAAAAACCCTCAGCATAAGACCAAATCCAGCTCTAGCACCTAAACACAGACCAATTGTTATACCAAACCACAAACCCCAGACCACCACGTCTACCCCCTTACCTACCACTTATATAGATTCTGAAGCCACTACAGTTGTCCCCGACTCCATAGGGGCCAATATACTTGTCTCTGACTCCACCCCACCCCCACCAGTACTGTACCAACATCCTCTCTGGCACTTGCTAAATCAAGCCTACTTGTTTCTTAACACAACCAAACCAGAATTCACTCAGTCATGCTAGTTATGTTATAACATCCAGCCCCCCTATTATAAAGGAATTGCAGTAATAGGAAACTATACAACCAAGCATGATTCCAATTCTTGTAAATGGCAGCCAGCAACCCAGAGACTCACTCTCCAGTCAGTAACAGGCCAAGGATTATGCATAGGCCGCCCTGCACCAGAGTTTCAGTCCCTATGCAACATTACGCTACCTGTATCTAGCCTAGATTACCACCTGCCCCCTGAAAGTAACTGGTAGGCTGTTCTACAAGCTTAACCCCTTGCTTCAACAGGCAAGTCCTAAATCAGACCCAACAAGGCTTTGTGTGCTAGTCCAATTACTTCCAAAAATTCTCTACCACTCTGATGAAGACATACTCTGGTGGTTCAGCACAAAAGCCCACCGGAAAAATGAAAGAAAACCGATCACCGCCATTTCCCTGGCGGTCCTCTTTAGGCTCGGACTAACAAAAGCAAGGACAGGTATTGCCTCCCTAGCCACACAGAGCCACCAATATAATAGCCTTGGGGTGGCCATAGACCTAGACATTAAAAGAATTAAAGCGTCCATCTCCCATCTCCAGAAATCCCTAGCCTCCCTATCCAAAGTAGTCCTACAAAACTGTAAAAGGCTAAATTTATTATTCCTACAGCAAGGTAGAACATATGCCGCCCTGGGGGAAAAATATTGTTTCTACACAGACCACTCAAGCGTTGTCAAAAAGGCCATAACTAAAGTAAGAGAAGGATTGGCTAAATGAAAAAAAAAATAAGAACAACAAAGTTGGTTCGAAACCTGGTTTAACCACTCCCCCTAGCTAACTACTCTAGTATCCACCTTAGCTGGCCCCCAAATCATTTTGCTACTCCTTCTCACCTTTGGGCCATGCATTGTTAACAAACTTGTAGCCTTTGTCAAGGACCCAATTAGCACCATACAACTTATGGTGCTCAGACAGCAGTACCAGCCGGTAGGTGCCCTCACTCAGAACACTTGTATAGACCCATGATTAGGTCCCTTTTTCAGGTTCCTCTGAGAGGAAGAAATGAGGAGCTCAAAGGCCATCTAGTTCATAACTGTGTAATAAAACTTGTTTTAAGTGTAGGTTGAAGCTTATTTTGAATGTATATTGAAACTTGTTTTTAAAACTCAGATGTATGCTTGCTTTCCTGCCCAAGCCCAGTAGTATACTTTTGGTAAACAAGTTCACATACCAAAAGAAAACCGCGAAGTCACGGTGCAGACCCTCTGGCCCCATTTCCTGCTCTACTCCCCTAGTAATCTCACATTCCAGATGTCCCAACCGGTTCCACCCAGCCCGCCTGACTGTTGATGGTCAGCCACAGTCAGCCGCGATGCATAACCATACAAACCAACCAATCCCAAACGCCCCCATACCCAGTAGGAGAAATTACCCAATCATGTGTGAACAAGTTTAAAGTTCTTTCCCCTCCCTTGTAACTGTGTATATAAGCTGCTTGCTGCGCTGGGTCGGGGCTCTCGTTCCTGTACCGCTGCGCCGGTTACGGACATGAGCCCAGACTCGAGCCTGAATAAAGACCCTCGTGTGATTTGCATCAGAACTGGCTCTTTGGTGGTCTCTCGGATTCAGGATTCAGGTACAACAATAGTTAATTGAAGGAAAATAAACAATAACAATAAGGATTCTGATCTGTGCCACTTTGCAAAGTTAAGTGGAGGGCGTGGAAACTTTCAAGGAAGAATATTTTTCTTCTTGCTTGGGATACCAACATTGATTTCTATATCTCCTGACAATGCAACCTGGAGCAGTATCTCCAAAGTGCTGTACTCCAGAAAAGAGATACCTCCCATACTAATGATGCTTACAATCCACAATCAAGTCTCCTTGACTTCTATATGCTGAATCTGACCTGTAGACTGAAATATGACGATTTGCAAGCAGTTTAAAAATTTTACAGTATATGCTTATGGTCTTACAGGTCATTTTTTTTCTGGTACTCATCATCTCAAATATCAGAAAATATAGCTGAAAAGATTATAAATTTAAGAACACAAAGATCATTCACAAAAAGAACAAGCAATTACCAACATTAGGAAGAGAAGCCTTAGAGGTATCTTTTTATTATTACCAAAGAAAATGCCCATTGAATTGAAGTAACCTTTTAAAGAAAGACTGATACACTGACTTACTCAGAATTTAGGTAACAATTCTTTATTTCCTCAAAGTAGTTTCCTTAGTCAATTATGCATCCTTTCCAACGACATTGGTTTCTTATTTTTTTAAAAAAAAATGTGGGACACTTACAGTTGCCTTAGGGTCTTTGGTTTTCTTTACTGATGTCAGTACATTTTTTACTATAAGGGTGGCTTTCCTTGTTAGAAACAGCAAAAAGAAACGGGATACAAGTTTAGTGAACAAGGTAAAAATAACACTTAGTAAATACAAACAGGTGCATACTAAAATGACATAAATACTGGTTTTCAGACATGTAGAATATGTTTTAAAATGTTCATAGCTATAATAAATATATGTCGTTTGACATGGTTTAGAGATTCTTAACTCTCTAAAGACTTTGAGAAATTACTTTTCAGAGTGCTTCCTATGACTTTAGAATTCCTCTGAGAATCCTAGATGTGTCAACTACCATGAAAAGAGGTCAGGAAAATATTTCTTCTCACAGTTACATTATCTGTATTAAGATTACTTCACTGACTCCAGAAGTGAATCGTGAACTGAGGCCTTGATGGTATGGTTGTCTCTCTTATTACAGTTAGTTGGTGACCAGCCTCTCTCAATCTCTGTCCTTTACAAATATGAATCATGGGTTCATAGGCTACATTAACTCTATTCCAAGAAAAACAAGTTAACCTTTGTGGTCAGAGGTAACCTCGCTCCGTTTGTGGAGGACATATTTATAAGTAATGAAAATAAAATGCCATGAAATCAATAGATGTTGTATTATGAATGGGTGACTCTCAGTTATTAGACATGTCTGGAAATGATTTGTCTTTAGTAATATAGAAAGATTATGGTGTGCTAGTAAATGAGGTTGTTGGGAATTACTTAAAAATAGGTATTCCCCTTAGAAATTCAATACATGATGCTGGGGAAAAAATATATCTGCCCAAATGTTAACACTATTTTAAAGTAACCTATGAGAGCTGGGAGGTTCTTATACGTCATCATTCAGGTAAAGCTTTATATCCCAAGAGTAAACCTATAAAATTCAAATAGGAGTTTAGATCTTTGAGGTATATGTTAATGGTTTATTTAATAGCAGGACAGTATTTGTGTGTTCATATGTGTTCTTATTTGTGTGTCTGTCAGGGGGGAGAGAATAACAACATTTCACTATTAAGAGACCTTCAGATATTAATGAAAAAAATATATTTTGATATAAATAAGGCAGTTTTTTCCCTCCAGGAGTACTCCACTTCACTTAGTGATGACTGCTAAAAGTTGAATGCCTTATTTATAAGTACACATTTCCTTTTTGGGCTTATTTTCTTATGTCCAAGGAGACACAGAAGAAATGCTTTGTCACTATTTAATAATTTACTGTGCATATACCAGATATAAATTAAAGTTAACTTTTGAAAATCTCTATTTTGTCACCCAGATCCTTTTATTACCATAAAATAAAAACAAAACAATAGGAAAATCCCCCCCCCAAAAAAATTTAAAAACCCAAAGATGATGGGAGAAAACTTCTGGAGGTGATATATAAGTTTAAGACATTGATTGTGGTAGGGGTGGCATGGGTGTTGATTTATCACCAACTACATCTGTTTGCATACATTATATATGTGTAACTTGTTTTATATCAGTCATACCTCATTAAAACTATTTAAGAAAAAAAAAGAAAATCTCTATTTTATTTCTTTATGATTATCAGAGTTACTAAGATAACTTATTCATTATTTCAATTATTTAGATTCAATTAACTATAAAGTGTCCTTGAAAATATAGAAATAAAATATGACTTCTAGTGTATACAAATGACTTACAATAAAATGGCCTATGGTTATCATCACCAAGCATAGGACTGGAACTAGGCAATGACCAGTAGTTTAAATGCCACAGCACACTGGGTCAAAACAGGTCCTTCTTTGAAAGAAAAGTATATGGTATTATATTTTCCATTTAGATTACAGCTTCAAGAAGAATAGTTATTAGCCTAGTTATCATTAGAGCCATAACTCATTTTGCATATATGTCAATAAACAAGGATTTCATAGACTAGGCAGAAAATGCAGACAAAGGAGATAATACACAAGAAAAAAAAATCCCTTTTCTCCATTCACTGTGACCACAAGCTAGAGAGATACTATGATGAATAAGATCAGGCTTTGCAATTATAAATTTGAATAATAACTCTTCCAACTTTTACCAATGTGTGTTTGGGCAAATTATGTTCCCTCCTCAAGTTTTAGTTCTCTAATTTTTAAAATAGGGATAATAAAATAAACTTATAATATGGTCATGAGCATTAAATCAGAAAGTGCTTTTAAATGTTTCACACAAGTAGGCACTCAACCAACATAATTATTTCTTTGCATATTTCTTTCCACCTTTATCTTTTTCACATTTTAGAGGAAAAGAAGTGATAACATGGCAATTAGAACAAAGATTCTCAAGCTGGTACACTTGGATTTGGTTATTATACTGCCATTAAATATCTGTGTAACTTTGGGTGACTTTACACCTAATTTTTCTCATCACTAAAATGGAGGTTAAAAGGACCTATTTTTAAGAATATTGTGAAATTAAATTAATCAATATTCATATATAATCACTTTAACATGGCTTGCATATAGCAAGCACTAAATCTGTGTAAACTATTATTTTACACATAGAGGGACAAAAAACAAACTCTGAGATATTATAGTTTCCTACTGAAAATATCCTGGGTTGAAATACTTACTCTATGCATATTCCTCTAACACCTACACAAGGTTCACAAGGTTGCACTTTAAATGTAGTAATAACAATTGCAGTCAAGGTCAATTCTTAACATCACTCTCTATTTCTCCAGGATATGTCCTTAGATTTGGAGTATAGTATTTCTCTTCATTATCCCTGGTATCACCCACCTCAAAAAAATAAACTTCACATTCTAGTTAAAAATTAACCAAAGAAACAACATGATTTTAGAAAATAAAGTGAAGAAATATTAACCTGCAACAGTAGGGATATTTGCAAAACAGAAAAGAAAATGATTTTTCTAACAAGCAGTCCCGGTTTTAAAGAGTAGGTAGGTACATAAGAAAGTTAATTAGGGTTATTTAAATAGGTTGGAGGGGGATATGGGAAAGAGAAATAAAATAGCTGAACAGTGCACACTTAGTTTACCAAAAATTATACCATTAATTCTGAATTATGTTTAGTTTCATTTCATTTTTGAATTATTCTTATAAATATCAAAGTTTTAAGTACTTGGAGGTTTTATCTCTCTTATTTACTGTTGTATCCCTAGGGCTTAAACTAGTACCTGGCAAAACTAGAAATTTCTATTGAATCCATGCATAGATAGATAGATGGTTGATTAGAAGGATGGATTGATTCTTCTTAGGTAATATTTATGACACATTGGTGGTCTCAACTCTTCTATCATGAGTACCTCTTATTTTTGTTATATATGATAAAAAATAAAATGTGCATTGTCATTAATAGATACCATTATAAGTATAATGGGAAGACTTGAGGTTTCTATGGAAACATTCATTCTTGTGTTTCCATAGAGACATTTGGTGGCAACCTGTTATTTATTCAAATGATTTTTCTTTCTTGCATAGGTCCTGACCTGAGCTTTGAGATGTGAAGCTTATATTATTTCCTCTGGTGTAAGAGAGACAAAAGAGAAAAAGGATGTAAGATTATGGATGCCTATACATTTATGAGAAACAGTAACTTTCTTTTCTGTTGTGGTCAGATAAACAAGTATATGATATAGGCATTAATTAGAATATTAAATTTCACTATAATTTATTCTGTACTCTTAAAATTTTATTACTAAACATAATGGACCATCTATTCACAGATTTCTTCTCTATTCAAACTTTTTTTTTTGGCTAAAATTGTGGTTTACAAATTGGCTTTCACTAAATACTTAAAATAACACAATTAAAATAGCTTAGATTTATTTATTCAACCTATAAAATCACCTCTGAAAAACGTTATTGTTAATTTGTTTCAGATTTTATTATGAGCAAATAATATAAACATTTAATTTTATATGAGATAAAAGAAAATGTAAACTATATCTTGATATCTTCAGAGAATGAATATATATTTAATTCACAGTTAATGAAACTCTATCTGGGTTGAGCATATCCCAAATATATTCAACAACTTTTTAAATATCTAATCTGGAAATTCTGAAGTATCTTAAATATTATATAGCACTTTTGTTCAAAGAAGGCTTTTTAAGCCCCTAATGTTGGGGTGAGGAGTCAGTAAACAAGACTCACTATTTCCATTTTAATTATTTTACATTTATCTCTTTTAAATATTGGGACCATATTTACATTTTATTTAAATAAAATATTCTGGTTTTTAATGTCTAAAAACTAGATTTTTAGTATGACTACACAGTGATTGAGTCTTTTGTTTTTAACACTTATTCTCAACATTTGACACAATCCTCAATAAATATCTGTTGAATTAATGAAGCAGTGAGTAACTCTTTCAGTTCTTAAATCTTTTCTATAATATTCAGGTCACATAGTGGACTAGCTTCTTTTATCTATTTATTCTATCTATCCTAAAAGAATTCTGTCTTGGGGCCAGGCATGGTGGCTCAGCCTGTAATCCCAGCACTTTGGGAGGCTGAGGTGAGAGGATTGCCTGAGCCCAGGGGTTAGAAACTAGCCTGGGCAACTTGGTAAGATCTTGTCTCTACAATAAATCACCAGAAGAAAAAAAAAACTAGCCAGGCGTGGTGGGGTGACATACATCTGTAATTCCAGCTACTTGAAAGACTGAGACAGGAGGGTCGTCTGAGCCCAGCAGGTCAAGGTTGTGGTGGCCAGGAGCATGCCACTGCACTCCAACCTGGGTGACAAGAGTGAGATTCCAACTGAAAAAAAAAAAAAAAGAATTCTGTCTTGGATGTTTGATTTGAAATTTCTTCCTGTTGTAAAATCAACTATCTTTGACTTCTGAATTTCCCATTATTCATGACTTATCATGAATAATAAGTCAAAAGTGTTTCCACAGAACAAAATTTTCCAAACAGAATGGTTGAAGGAAGCACAAACATCCAGAGAAAGTCTTTTCTGCTCGAGAAAGACATTCATTGCTAAATTTATACTGGCTTTCTCATTGAGGTTGCCTTGATTGGAGTGCTTAGCAGTCATGGAGTTCAGTGAATAATGCCAACAGGATAGGATTATTTATCCTCTTATTTGGAGACTATGATCCCTATGTTTTACACTTTTAGTGCCCACGTCACATTCTTGACTTATTCTAAGTTTGATGTTAAAAATAGTAATCATTTGTATATACTTTCACTTCTCTTTTAAAAATATGATATAAGCAAAACTACATATGTATAAAATGCAAATACATATATATTAAAAAAGAAAAAAATGGACACATTTATCAATAATCCAGCTTCAGAAATGGTGCTTTCCCCATTCCTTTAACCCCCATGTGACCTCCCTGATGACCAGTTCCTCTCTCTACCCAGTTGACCACTATAGTGAATTCTGTGAAAATTATTCCCTTTCTTATCTTTATTGTTTTCCACCTACATATATACAATAAATATGTATATACATAGATTGATGATGATTTACTTTTTACCTTTATCAAGCTTCCAAAAATTGATATCATTTATACTAAATGGCTTTTAGTGACATTAGTTTGTGGTAGCTTTCCCTTCAGAACTGAGGAGCTAACCCCAGCTGCTGTTGCTGCTGGAACATTAGCTACCAGTTTTCAGCTCAGGCCTTCACCGGATTGCCCTCATTCTCATCTTAAGGTAGCTTGCATGCTAAGGTACACCCTCCATGGGGACAGACTGGAAACAATGACTGACTGATGCATGGGAACAAATGCTTGGCCTTCTTGCCTCCAATGGGACAACTGTAAAAAACCATCTCAGCTCTAGAGTTCCCTGTAGTATCTGTTGCAATTGCATCACAGATCAACTTCTACCTCTGCCCCATCTGACATTTCACATGTCTCATAAGGATAGATCTCACTGTCCCTCCCAAATAAATCTCCTGCACACAAATCTCAGGGTATTTCTTGAAGAACACAATCCATGACAACTGGTTCCAGTGGTAGACTTAGGAGACAGATTCTAAAATGAGATTCTAGGCCGGACATGGTGGCTCAAGTCTGTAATCCCAGCACTTTGGGAGGTTGAGGTGAGGGGACTGCCAGAGGTCGAGAACAGCCTGGGCAACTTGGCGACACTTCATCTCTACAATAAATTTAAAAAAATTAGCTGGGCGTGGTAGCACTTGCCTGTAGTTCTGGCTACTTGGAAGGCTGAGGTGGAAGGATTTCCTGAGCCCAGCGGGTTGACGCTGGAGTGCCCATAAGAGTGCCACTGCACTCCAGCCTGGGCAATGGAGTGAGATTCCAACTCATACATACATACATACATACATACATACATACATACATACATACATACATAAAATGAGATTCTGGAGCTGGCTGATAGTGGAGCACTGATTATCACTGGTATGTGATAGTGGTGCATTTGTTAAATTTTCATCAGTGATGAAATGAAATAGAATGTACTAGTGGGTGCAATATCCTAGGTATTTGAGAAATACAGGGGAATAGGAATCATAAAGACTATGGAATTAGATAACTTGCTGGGACTCCTCAATGCATTGGAATAAGATGTTTTAAAAGGTTGAAGGCCTTGAGTTGCCTAAGTAAGGCAAGTCTAGAAGTTGTGTTTCACAACATGTAAGTAGTCTGTGATCTTTCTTGGGGTCAAAACGGCTGAGGATCAGGTAGGATTCTGTTCTCAGAGGAACAGAATTCTATAGAAGCTTGAACTCTTAGCACAGGCAGGATTGCCACAGGAACATCAGGGCTCTAGTGAGGAAGGAATAAAATGCAGAGGTTTAGGATGGACATCTGGGTCAATAACTTCAATACTTTGAATCCCATATTCTCCTGAGTACTCAGCTCCTAGAAGTAGCTCACTTATCCTTGTTAGAGACAAATATTCCATTCTTGATTGAAGTCATGACAGTCTTCTGCTTTGTAGGACTTTATAAGACAACATATTTCCCATTCAAGATCTGCTTCTCTCTTTTGACTACCATATTAACAACTAAAGTCATACATAATCTGACCAGGAAATGGCTAGGTCTGCTAAGAAAAGAAAGAGTTGCTGTGAAGTTCATAGTTTTGTCCTTATTTATGGCTGCCTAATATTCCATCATGAATATGTACAACATTTTTTTCCTCCAGTCCTCTTTCGATGGACAGCACAATTGTAGGTATCTTTTTCATAGAGTGATTTGAGTTCCTCTGGGTATATTCCCAGAGGGGGGTTGTGGGGTTGTATGGAAGGTCGATTTTTAGATCTTTTAGGAATGGTCAAACTGTTTTTCACAGAGGTTGTATTAGTTTACACTCCCACCAACAGTGTGGAAGTGTTCTCTTTCCCCATATCCTCTCCAAACATCTGTTGTTTTTTGAGTTATTGATGATGGCCATCCTGACTGGAGTTAGGTGGTATATCTGTGGTTTTTTTTGTTTTTGTTTTTGTTTTTGTTTTTGAATTGGAGTCTCACTCTGTTGCCCAGACTGGAGTGCAGTGGCCGCTCCCGGCCACCGCAGCCTCGACCTGCTGGGCTCCAGCGATCCTTCTGCCTCAGCCTTCCAAGCAGCTGGAACTACAGGCACGCGCTACCACGCCTGGCTAATTTTTGATTTATTGTAGAGATGAGGTCTCGCCAAGTTGCCCAGGAGGGTCTCAGGCAATCCACTTACCTCATCCTCCCAAAGCGCAGGATTACAGGCTGAGCCACCAAGCCCAGCTATCTGTGGTTTTAATTTTGCATTTATTTGATAACTAGTGAGGCTGAGCACTTTTTCATGCATCTGTTGGCCTCTCATATGTCTTCTTTTGAGGAGTGTCTATTTTTATCTTTTGCCCACTTTGTTTTTTCTTTTCGGCATGTTTGAGTTCCTTGTAGATCCTAGATATTAGGCCTTTTTCAGATATACAGTTGACAAATATTTTTTCTTAGTCTGTGAGCTGTCTCCCTGCTCTCTCAATGGTTTCTTTGACTTTGCAGAAGCTTATCAGTTTGATGAGGTTCCACTTGACTACCTTTTTTCTTGTGGCATGGGCACTTGGAGCTTTGATCAGGAATTGGTTGCCAGTTCCAGTTATCACATGTTCTCAGTCATAAGTGGACCTTGAACAATTGTTATAATACTATAAGAAAAGAATTTGCCGTAGTGGGAAACTGCTGGAGGGTGGGTGTTATTGGCAGTAGTGGGAATCTGCCGAGGGAGGGGGGTACACCTCATCAACAAGGGCACCTGCATAATGAACATTTGCATACCTAACCCTCAATTGTAGCTGACTTTAAAATTTAAAAATTTTTTAAATAAAACAAGAAATAAAAGAGACAATACCCTCAAAGGACTTGTAAGACCTAGCCATCATATCCCTGCAGGTATTGGGACAGTGTATAAGGCCCTGGTTCTTTTAAATGCTGGGGTAATAGATGATCCTCCCTATATACGCTCTCATATACATATGTATTATATGTAACTGTTTCAAAGATACTGTGAAAAAAAAATCCCAGTTAAAAAAGCAGAAACCACAAAAACAAAAGAAAAAATTCCTAAGTATAACTGAACATGAAATATGTAAGATCCAGGATGTAGAACCACTAGCTCATGCCTTCCTTCCTGATGTGCTGCTGGTCAGTAGGCTGCTGACAGCCAAGAATATGGAGAATATTTTAAAACACTATTGAGAGGCATAAAAGAAAACTGTAAATATTAAAATGTATATATGATATTTGAATTGAAAGCACTGTATTATAAAAAATATCTATACTGTCTTCCCTCTCTTCTCCAACAAATGCACACACAAGCATACTCTAGTTTTGTTCTCTTTTCCTGTCTTGCTTTTCCCCAATCACTTATTCACCTAGAATATACTAATATATATTACTTTTATACTTTCTTCATAGTTTGTCCCACCACCAAAATGTAAGCTTCACAAGTACGGTTAATTCCCATCAAATGGAAATGGCCTGGCACATAAGAAGTGTGGAATAAACATGCACTGAAGGACACAAAAGTCTTTATAGATAGAAAAATATGCCAGGTCCTTGGATGGATGCACTTAATAGTGATAGAAAATTAGATGATTGTGATAGATAGATAATAGATAGATAGATACGTGATAGATAAGGTAGGTAGTTCATATATTCATACTGGTCCTCTACATCCTCATTTCTTTAGTTTTGGCCATAGCACCGGAAAATTTTAACATATTGTACTATTTACCCATTTTAATGTTCTCACTGTATATATCCCACCACTAAAATATAAGTTTCTTAAGGACATTGTTTTTTTTTTTTTTTTTTCTGTTTTATCCACTGTTGTATCCCCAGTACTGGAACAGTGCCTGGTACATATCAGGCATAAAATAAATATTGGTTATTCATTTAAATAACCTCAATTTAATAACTGTAAACATTTTTAAACCTATATAAGCAGTTGTTAAATTTCTTATTGAAAGTAAATAGGAATATTCAGTTTGTTTTCATAAAAGGTCCAATGAAGAAGATCTATACCTCCAGAATTTTAAGCATATAAATTCTCACTATTTAAAGTGATATGGTACCAGCTCATGAATATATGGATCACTGGAACAGAAAAAAATGTAAGACAAAAACATATCAAAATTTGCTGCAAGAAAAACATAACATCTTAATTAGAATAATGATCCGTTGTTTAATAAATAGCATCTAATCACCAAAATTTCAGCATAAGCCAAGATAATATTCAAAGACATAAAAAGTTTAAATAAATAATATGAGAAAATATACTATTAGGCTATAAGAGATTATTCCTTAATAATCTTGGAATGGAAAAGACCTTTACTACTTTAGGGTAAAATCTGGAAACCTTGAAACAAGTGATTGATATGATTTGTACATGTACAAAATATCTTAGATATAAGTTGTATTCAGTGTAGAAAAAAAGCAATAATACAAAGTATAGGAGACTGGTTAAATGAACCATTGTGTTATCCCACTGTAAAAAAGAATAAATGTATCCTGTCATATATATTGATATAGAAAGAAAGATATACACAATATGGTATACATGAATAAAGTCTAGAAGAGTATATATAGTATGTAATCTTTTATGAGAAAATAATAAGAATACGTATTTCTCTGATTATATTTGTGTAAATAAGTTGTCTATAAATATAAATTAATTAAAATTAGTTACCTCAAAAAAAAAAAAAAAAAAAGAGCCACAGTACTGGGAAAATAGGATGGAGCTTTAAAGTCACTCGCATTGCTTAGTAAATTACTTTAAAAAATCAAAGCAATGCTTTTTTAACAAGCATTAGGCCAGCAATATGTATATTTACCTGATCATTTTATTGGAAAACACTTAAATGGTAGTTTTCATATGCACTAATTCAATAACACTGACTAGAGAAATTCATTATCTTTACCTGATACTGTACTAGCAAAACAGCAGACATCTTTTATAGAATGCGTATCAGCATAGATGAGCCAGGACTGCATTCTTCTACTAAACTTATTCTTGCTCCTTTTCAAGATTTGCGTGAATGTAATTTTCTTTTACTATTAGCACAACTCTTTAAAAGTCTTAGTTTTGATTTTAACTTAATGATATTGTGGAATCCAGGCAGTAAGTAGACTGTGATATTAGTTTATGGTCTTGCTAATTCAAGTATAATTTGTAGACAATCATTCGTATTACTTGCAAACTCTTTAAAATGTACAGTGGAAGGCCCCACCTCAGAACTGGTCAGTCTGCTGTAATACTAATGATTGTCTACAAATTATACTTGAATTAGCAAGACCATAAACTAATATCACAGTCTACTTACTGCCTGGATTCCACAATAGTATCTTGTTACTCCAGATAATTGTCATGCCCTGTAAAATTTGAGAAGCGCTGATTTACAGGACAGTACATCTGTCTTTTTTGCTTTGATTACTTCTATTTATTATATGCATACACTATTTACATTTTTTAACTCTTCCATAAATATTTCTACTTTCTCTTCCATTTGCATTTTTCTTTTTCTCTCTCTCTATTGATTGCTTTTCTTTTTCTAAGTTTTTTTTTCTGTCATCAAGAGATCAAGAGAATTTTATCTTTGGGATCTGAGCAATTTTAGGACTAATTTGAGATGTTCTAGAACAGTCAACCCTTAAAGAGCTGCCTTGCAATAATTTTCTTCAATGTCTCTATTGTTTTAATTTATTTCTGATTATTGGAAAGTTTCATTTATTTGAATTCTGCTGTGATGACAGATCAGCACTTTGGTGGTGGTAGAGATGGTGGTGAGAAATATTGCAATAAAGTTCAAGCATTAAATGACCAATAAGGAACCAGAGAAAGAAGTTATTTTTTAAAAGATGATTTATTTGAATGTCTCCTTTCTATTTATTTTATTCAATTTGGGGGCAAATCTTAGGAAAACCTTTTTCAGTAAAATACCATAAATACACACATATAATTCTTTGCATATAGCTTTTGGGTGTCTAGGTACCCTGAAACCCACATATGGATATTTCATGTTCTAAGCACAAGCTAAAATAAACGTAAATATCTACACTTCTTATCAGTTTTTTAGCAAACTGAAAAATGCAGATGATTCTGGGAAAGTAAATTTTTTGTCCCTGCCAATGTACAGTAATGGTGAAATATCAGTATAATCATAATAAACCAAATTAAATATAAATTTCATTTAGCAAACTGAATACAATTAATTCCCTTTCAGATGATGAAGTGGAGTAGTCCAATCAGTTTGTTTTATGTGTGAAGTTTCTTATATGCAAAACTGTAGGGTCAGGAATGCTCAGCCCATTGAACAATTGGGTTGGCTGAACATCCTCAAGTACTGTATAATTTAGGTCAAGCAGGTTAATTAGCATATTATTGTTTGGCCAAATGAACAGCATGAAATTGCCAAACCTAAATTCCTTAAATAGTAACACATAAATCTTAGTACTCTGGCACTACTACAGATGGCAGCTTGCTATCTGATGGATGGAAAGGCCTACTTGAGCGTAACATTAAGATTTTAAACAGCAAAAGAACTCCACACTAAACGAATTTCACAGGGCAGCAGAAATTTATCATGTTTGTTTGGTCACTGTAACTCACATCTTGCCAACTCAACCCTATAAAGAAATAAGGGACATACACAGAAGGTAGCAAAAGGGGAGATGGACAAAAAACAATTTATGCAAAAATAGTACACAATAAACTGCTTGAGAAAGAAATGCTGTAAAGTATTGTATTGCTGCTTTGCTTTTATAAAAAAATGTTAACTTCCAAGTCTTTTTCATTTGTTTCTTATCTATCTTGCTTTATATAGTATTACACAGTGTTTTTGAAAGCATCAATCAAGTGTTATTCTCCATCTTAATGTTTTTGCCTTCTACCCAGTGAGCATTATGTTTACCCTAAATAAAAATAAAACACAATAACATTCAACACATTGCAGAAGCAATTCCTAAAAAAAAGTTTGATAACTAGAGAGAATAGTTTAACTCTTTAATTCTTGTTTCCCATATGTGTTGCAATTTTCAAAACTGGTAGAATTCACAGGACCCAGAAAGCTGTTATACTTATGTTACAGTTTATTAAAGCAAAAGTATATAGATTCATATCAGCAAAGGAAACCTATATATAGGAAGGATTCCAGAAGAAACCAGGCGTAAGATTCCAGTTGTCTTCTCACAGAGAAGTCATACAGTTCGTACTTATTCCTCCAATAACAGTGTGTGACAACAAGAGAAACCCATCTGAGTCTTGGTGTCCAGGGATTTTATGTGAGAGTCAGTCTCATAGACATGTAATGGCTGTGTGACTGACCTTACTCAAGTTTAGATTCAAGCCTCCCTAAGAGGTCAAACTAAGACAGCATGGCTCAAAACCCCAGACATTCATACAAAAACAGGCAATCACTATAAATTACATTGCTAGCATAATCTATTTAGTGCTGCCTAGGTCTCACCAGATACTAAAACTTGATTATTAGGAAAGATATTCCAAAGGCTCAGAGGTGATTTCCCAAAATCCAGTCAAGAGCCAGTCCTCACCAAGCAAGACCTTTGGAATGTGCTGAGTTTGGGCAAACCAAGCCTAATCAATTAACCCTTCACTACACATCATAAAAAGAAAACGGCAATCATGGCTACATATCTACTCTAAGGTTCACCTTACTAACTGCTATTTCCCCTCTTTTCCCCTGAATCTCTTGTTGTCATACACTCCCACAAGGTTGTGTATTTCCTTTTAGAAACTGATATCCCTATCTATGTGGACCCAAGAATAGACATATCTTCTAACTTTATTTTTTTCTCACCAAACAGCCAAACAGATATGTTGTTTACAAAGCAATGATGGGCATTATTAAGTGAATTTCCCAGCATCTGAATATATGGATCTTGTGTGAAGCAACGTCCTCCTTTATCTATACATTATACAGAAGCTAAAATGCAAAGTATGTGCTTTCCCATCCCACTGGTTGTGTAGGTGTGGACATGGAACCTCAGATTAGACAATCATACTACTGGGACTGAATCTGCAATAAGTATCTCAAAGAATGAGACAGAACTATTCCTCCCAGATAATTCTTGTAGATTCTCTGGACTTGTTGAATCCCTATCCACTTTTGGTCAAGGTTCTTCAAGTTTCCCCAAATTTCTGCAAGCTACAAAATATTCCTTCAGTAAATTAAGTTTATGAGAGAATTTCACTGTCAGATTTTTCTGCTATAAACAAATAACTTTGGCTAATATAGGAACTCTAGTGAGGAATTAAAATAAAAATGAGTAATCAATGATAGGCGAGATTTCTAAATTTGTAACAAAAGTCTAGTAGTAACAAGTTTAATGGTTGGCAAAATTTCTTCAAAATTTGGATCCCCTACAATGACCATCAATTTATTTCCTCATTTTGTCTGAGAAAATTCTATCATTAGATAACTTGAGTAGACTCTATTGTGAAGTTTACTGAGAATCTGAGTCTCTCCCAGGCTATTTCTATGTCTTTCTAAAGGTAACTTAAATGGCATCTCTAATCCTGAATTTCTATATGCATTCTCAGTTCTCTTGTCATCAATGTTTTTAATCTAGATTCAACAATGATGAAGAATCTTGAAAATTCTTTTAAAAAATATTTAGCCCAGCAGGGCTCGGTGACTCAGCCTGTAATCCCACGCCTTTGGGAGGCTGAGGTAAGTGGATTTCCTGAGCCCGCGGGTTCGAGACCTGCCTGGGCAGCGAGACCTCATCTCTACAGTAAATCAAAAATCAGCCAGGCATGGTAGCGCGCTGTAATTCCGGCTACTCAGAAGGCTGAGGCGGAAGGATCGCCAGAGCCCAGTGGGTTGAGGCTGCGGTGGCCAGGAGCGGCCACTGCACTCCAGTCTAGGCGACGGAGTGAAACTCCAACTCAAAAAAAAAAGTATTTAGCCCATACTTGACCTCATATTATGTAAATACCAAACTACCTATTTACATATTATGTAAATACCAAACTACCTATACACCTCTTGAAGGATATATGCTCCAAAGTTTGATAAATTTAGTTCCCATTTTTGTCCAGACTTACTCTACATTTTCAGAGGTACTCAACTTTACCTAATCCAAGTTTCTAGAGACCTTCATTAGATTAAAATAAATGGTGATTTCATCTTTGAATCTGTCACACATTTATGTTTAAGTCTTTAATTCATTTTGTTTTTTTTTTAATACTTTATTTTATTTTAAAGATGTGGGGTACAAGTCAGGATTAGGTACATGAGTGATCTATGTGCAGATGAAGTTTGGGCCTCCAACTTGTCCTCACTTCCCCTGGTTAGGATCACGTACCCTTTATGTTGTTACATGCCCCTTTTAATCTAGTTTTAGTTGACTTTGTATATTGTGAAAGACAGGGTCTAATTTCATTATTTTACATGTGGATATCTAGTTTTCCTAACACCATTTCGTTTAAGAGACTATCCCATCCCAATTGTGTAGACCTGTCAACCTTGTGGAAGATCATTTGACCGTATATTTGTGGATTTATTTCAGGTCTCTATATTCTGTTTCACTGGTCCATGTGTCTGACTTTATGCAAGTACCATATTGGTTTGATTACTCTAGGTCTGTCATATGTTTTGAAGACAGGAAGTAGGAAGCCTCCAGTTTTGTCGAGATTGTTTTAGTTATGTAAGGTTCTTTGTGCTTCCATATGAATATTAAGACTGTTTTTTTCTATTTCTGTAAAAAAAACAATGCCAGGGAGATGTTTATGGGGAATACCTTAAATCTCTAGATACTTTGGGTAGTATGAACATCATAACAATATAAAGTCTTCCAATCCATTATCAGTGAATGGTTTTCCATATATTACTATCCTTTTTAATTTCTTTCATCTATGATTTAATTTCCTTCATCTATGATTTCAGCTACAACTCTATCACTTTTTCAGTTAAGTTTATTCTAATGTTCTTAATTATTTTTTATATTATTGTAAGTAGAATTGTTGCCTTAATTCCCTTTTCAGATAGTTCATTGTTACTATATGGAAATACAACTGATTTTTAAATGTTGACGTTGTACTTTTCAACTCTACTGAATTTGTTTAATCATTCTCACAGTTTTTTTATAGAATCTTTAGGATTTTCTACATTAAGTTCCTGTCATGTGAAAACAGAGATAATTTTATTTCTTCGTTCTGATTTGGATGACTTTCATTTCTTTTCCTTGCTTAATTGTTCTTGCTAGGACCCCCATACTATGTTGAATAGAAATGGCAATAGTGGGCATTTTTGTTGTGCTCCTGATCTTAGAGGCAAAGCTTTTAGTTTTCCACCATTGAGCAAGATGTTATCTGTGGCCTTGTCATATATTGTCTTTATCATGTTAAAGTAAATTCCCTTAGCCAGGCTCGGTGGCTCAGCCTGTAATCCCGCACCTTTGGGAGGCTGAGGTGAGTGGATTGCCTGAGCCTGCGGGTTCGAGACCCACCTGGGCAGCGAGACCTCATCTCTACAATAAATCAAAACATCAGCCGGGCGTGGTAGCGCATGCCTGTAATTCCGGCTACTTGGAAGGCTGAGGCGGAAGGATCACTGGAGCCCATCAGGTCGAGGCTGCAGTGGCCGGGAGCGGCCACTGCACTCCAGTCTGTGTGACAGAGTGAGACTCCAACTCAAAAAAAAAAAAAAAAAACAAGAAACAAAAAACAAACAAACAAAAAGTAAATTCCTTTAATGCCTATTTTTGGTGAGTGTTTTTATCATTAAAGGGTATTGGGTTTTGCCAAATGCCTTTACATGTGTATATTGAGATGATCATGTGACTTTCATTCTTTATTCTGTTAATGTGATTTATCACATTATTTAATTTGTGTATTTTGAACTATTCTTGCATCCCAAGGATAGATGCCACCTGGTCATAGGATATGAGCCTATATGAGCCTTTTAATATACTGTTGGATTCATTTTGTCAGTATTTTTATTGAGGACGTTTGCATTTATAGCTTTCAGGGTTATTGGCCTGTCATTTTGTTTTCTTGTGGTATCTTTGACTTTGGTATTAGGTAATACTGATCTCATAAAATGAGCTTGCAAGTGATCACTTTTTAAAATTTTTCAGAAGCATTTAAGAAAGATTGGTATGCATTCCTATTTAGGTGTTTGGTAATATTATCCATGAAGCCATCTTGTCTTGGGCTTTCCTTTGTTGGGATGTTTTTGATTACTTATTCAATCTATTGCTTCATTATAGTTCTGTTTAGATTTCTATTTCTTTATGATTCAGTCTTGATAGTTAGTATGTTTCTAGGAATTTACCCATTTTGTTTGATTTATTCAACTTTTTTCATTATTGAGTTTTAGGAATTTCTTATATATTTTAGATATTAACCCCTTATGATATATATGGTTTGTAAATGTCATCTTACATTCTGTATATTGTCTTTTAATTCTATTGATTGCTTTATTTTCTGTGCAGAAGACTTTTATTTTCATATAATCACAATTGTCAATGTGTGCTTTTGCTGCCATTGCTTTTAATGTCTTATCCAAGAAATCATTGGCAGGGATGGGAAAATGAGAAGTTTTTGTTCAACAGTTAAAGGGGGTTTCTGTTATAAAAGATGACTAACTTCAATAGATCTGCTGTACATCATTGAACCTATAGTTAATAATATTGTATTGTGATCTTAAAAATTTTGTTAAGAGGGTAGATTGTAAGTGTTCTGACCAAAAAATTTAAATTACTAAACAGTGCACAAGGATACTTTTAGAGGTGATGGATATACATATTAACCTGTTTGCAATGATGATTTCATGGGTATATGTGTATATCCAAACTCATCAAATTTTTTATATTAAATATGTGCAAGTTTTTGTGTAGCTCAAAAGAGTTGCATAGCTAATTAAAAGGTTTTAAAGAGGCAATAAGAAAGACACATTAAAAGACCAAACGCAATGTTATTTTTACCTTCTCTGTTACATAAAGACAATGACACCCATTAGTAGAAATTGAGTTTCTACTTGTGATAATAAATATTTTTTAAATTTTAAAAAGTAAAAAAAAGATAAGTCATACATGATGACATGATGTATGTAAGCCCTTCACTCAATTTTTATTCTAGATGAAGAAAATGTACACTTCTTGGCTTATTTACAAAGCAGAAATTCTTAAGAAACCCTAAATGCCAGTTTACCCTTAGATCCAGGAAGTATCTTAGTTTTGCCCTGATCCTTAAACTTTAGATATATTGATTTTGGCTTGAACCCTTTTCTAGATATACTCCTTCCAATAGGATAAAGAATTTGTGAGTCAAAGTGATGATCCCACTTGAAGTTACCCATTCCTTTCTAGAATATATGGAAACCAAAGATGACTGCCCAAAACCCCAAAATAGGACATGTACAGATTCATTCCCAAGGTCTATTCTCTGAGGAAGGCTCATGTCACCCTTAGGCCCAAGGATCCCCAGTTTTCAGAGGTGTAGAGAGTTTGCGCATGTGGGCTTTGTGTCCATATACATGTGCACAAAGTCTTTTACAGAGTGGGGTAGAGTAGGGGTAGAAAGAAAACGCAGGCCGACTGGTGAAAAACCAAGGGCTGGGGCCATTATATTCTTGCATGTCATTATAAGAAGATGAGAATTATAAATCAAAATCAGGTTTCCAGATCACTATGGAAGATCTTTGTCAAGGTAAGACAGTAGATTTATAAATTTATTTTAAATTTAGACATTTATGCCACCATTTGTACCCATGTTCCAGGCAAGTTTACCAATACCAATAACTGATAAATCTTCTATTGGGTCAGTTTTTCTGTATAACTTTTATAGACTATGTATTATATTCCCCCTTAAGGAAGTAATTTTGAATATTTTCAAACTGTAGTTCAGTTAATTATACTTAGAGAAAATTTCCTGTCTAATTATAATATTCAGAGATTATGGAATTATTTCAGCTTCATGCAGAATTTGCATTTTGTTTTGCTACTTCCACCAATTCCTCCCAATTTTTATACTTTTTACCAGTATGCATTTGTTGATTTTTTACATAAGATATTTGATAAGACAGACTGTCACACCATGGATCTAAACCCTTATCTTAGGCAAGTAGGAGACCCAGGGCTCTGATTCAGGACTATAATATTGCTGATGTTTAGAGAACAGAGACCAAATATCAGTGGATAAATGTAGTTATTCAAACACGTGAGAATGGGAGGTAAATAAAAACCAGATTCAAAGGGAGATAGACAAAGTTTGGGCACAGAATAAAGAGACTATCACAAAAGGCAGACAATATGGATAAATTAGGTCTAGAAAAGTGAGTAAAAAATGGATCTTGGAGAATTTTCCTAATTCTTTAGTATACAGAAGATAAAAGGACAGTTGTGTTTGTTAGAAAGAAGGGTGCTGCTTAGGGAGGAAAGGCAATTAGAATATTATGGCTATAAATTAATATACATTCTAATTAAAAGTGAATACTTACAAGATGTAATTATGAAAGAATAGCCTAGTTTGTTAAGTGAAAATGGGAGGAATACACTGAGAGAGTGATGGTCTGTCCAATGTCTCAGAACTTAAACAAAAACAGGAAAAAAGATAGAAAGGGAGGCAGGGAGGCAGGGAGGCAGGAAGGCAGGAAGGAAGGAAGGAAGGAGATAAAGAAGGGCAGCATATTCAAAAGGCAAATCTGACTAGAATTCTTGTCACGAATATTAGAAACTAACAGGGGAAATAAGATGAATCACTGAGAGATTTGAATAATAAATATAGTTAACTTGTGAAATTATAAAGAAGATAAACTAGATTGGAAAGTTTAGGTCAGCTTAAAATGGCAAAACAGAGAGGAGATAAAATTGTATTTTCCAAGAATGTACTCATATATCAGCTCTTCCAAGGCAGGGGATGAAGAAGATTGTAGGGAGAGGCAGAAAGAGAGAAAAGGACAAAAAGTGAAGATAAATTAAATGAAGCAAAATGCTCTATACATTATGGGAAATCCAAAAACTATTCCTACCAAGAATAAAACTGAAATGTAGGTGATGAATGAAATTCATTCAGTCACTCAATTGTTATTTATTGAGTGCCTCCCATGTTCTGATTCCTGTGCTTGGTGCCACTTGTAAATTGATAAACAAAAGAAATATGATTCCTGATCTCAAGGGACTCACTGTCCACGGGAGCAATGGATCATGAAAGAAATTTACACAGATGCATAAATTAATTAATATAAATTGAGATACTAAACTGCTAAACATAAACTTACAAAGAAATACTTGTATTATTATGGTGTTATAAATATATTATAAATTGTTATAATCGTGATGCTTCCCTCCTTCCTTCCTTCTTTCCTTCCTTCCTTCCTTCCTGCCTTCCTGCCTTCCTCCCTCCCTTGCTATAAATAAATATTTCAGCCAGGCTTGGTGGCTCAGCCTGTAATCTCGCGTCTTTGGGAGGCTGAGGTGAGTGGATTGTGAGCCCGCCGGTTCGAGACCCACCTGGGCAACTTGGTGAGACCTCAGCTCTACAATAAATCAAAAAATCAGCCGGGCATGGTAGCGCATGCCTGTAATTCTGGCTACTTGGAAGGCTAAGGTGGAAGGATCGCCGGAGCCCAGCGGGTCGAGGCTGCGGTGGCCGGGAGCAGCCACTGCACTCCAGTCTCACTCCAGTGAGACTCCAACTCAAAAAACAACAACAAAAAGAATCAAAACCAAAAATAAATAAATAAATATTTCAATAATAAAACTGAGAGTTAATGACAATCTGAAATACAAAGGGGAATTGGTCAAGTCATGTGAGGTACTAGGAATATTTTAAGCAGAGGGAAGAGATTTTGCAAAAGCCCTGAGATAAAAGAAGAATGACTTATTTTAGTTGCTGAGGGAGGGCCAGTACAGATAAAGCATAGTGAACAAAATGGAGAGCAGTATAAAGTTGAGTAATGCTTGTTGTTTTATATTAAAAATTTGGACTTTTACGGAACAAATACTCATTTTTAACACAAGATGAGACTATATCAATAGTTTGAAGTATACAGTTAGAGAAAAAATTACAAGAGTTGGTATTTTTAACAATAAAGATGTGACGTATTGAATCAAGCAATTTAAAAAAAAAATACACTTGGGTTATAAGAACCCAAGATATGCATACGTTGTAAGAAATATGGGCAGGTCTTAAGGATTCAGGCTTAGAGTTGACAGAGAATATAAATAAGTAAAGAACATATGTAACATATATAAATTCAAGTTGTCCATGTTCACATTGAAGATAAGGAACTTTAGATCAACATCAACTCTGAAAGAAGTGGCTGAAAGTATTCTGTTTAAGTAGAACTTATAAAAACAAAGTGCATCAGAATACTCATAGCTTCTGCAGCTATAGACACCAGTATTACTTGGTAGCACCACTTCTCACTCTCCAAGGAAAGTAGGTGAAAAAAGGAACATAAGCATGACGTGATGGCCATTCATCATCACAGAAAATTTGGAAGCATTACCAGAGAAGCTCTGGCATCAGCACCTGGTAATGTAGATCTAAATGGAATGAATTAAATTCCATATTTGTGTGTGTTTAATAAAAACTAGAATATGCCTTTTTACATTTAGCTCCTTATACATCAATTTTAACAAAATCTTGAAACATGAGTTCATCAGAAATGTCAAAGAAATCTTTCTGACAAATGAGAAATAATGAAAAGAGCTCTGAACTAACACTATTGTCCTATTGCTAAATTCTTTACTCAAAAGAATTCAAAGTATGCCCCCTTATCTTCTGAAAGTTTTAGTTTTTTTCTAATGAAAAATAACTCTATTAATTGACATGTATTTTCATTTTCATTGTACATGTCAAAAACAACATGTATATTGGTTTTGAGGGTTCTATATTTATATCCAGGTTGTATTATTGGCAACTTCACTTTACTGTGTCTCATTTTCTATATATATATATAATAGACTACCTTGCAGAGTTGTACGAAGCAAATCCTCCACAAAAGCATTCAGAATATATGAGAACAGAAGATGCTATTTATTGTTTCACTAATATCTATTAATAATACACTATATTAAGTGATATTTGTATTTTCTGTTGCATTCAAAGGGTACTGATATGAAGTTCAGCCTTTTATGATACCCTGATATTTGTGTCTAATTATGACAATTGACATTCAGTATTAAAAGGAAAGTATCTGATTGCTAAATATATGGCAGATATGAAGTCAAATGTGGACGTGCCAAATATTTTCATTTTCCACTCTAGAGCCATTCTCTACTCTTTTTCATCCTGCTGTGCCTCAGGTGCTCATCTGTATAGAGTATACAGGATAACAATGAGCTCTTACTTCCAACTGGATTCTACCAGCCAATGGAATATTTCAGAACCCTGGAATAATCAGACAAAGGGAGGAGAACATAAGTTATTTACCTACTAACATTGTTTGTTGTCCATAATTCAGCAGCAGCATCTTGAAAATCATTTCAACTAATTCCTTCCCTGAGAGACTGCCTCATGCTGGCTTTCTCTCCACCAAAGCCACTGCTCCACTCAACCTGGATGAGGTTCCCGGACTATTGTGACTCACTATCCCTCGCCCACACCTCTGTCGTAAGATTTACCAAAACTTGGTGAGTAAAGTACAATAAGATATTTTTAAAGAGAGAGACAACATTCTTATAACTTTTATTCCAGTATATTTTTATAATTGTTCTATTTTACTATCAGTTATGAATGTTAATCTCTTACTGTGTTTAATTTATATATCAAACTTTATCATAGGTATACATATGTATAGAAAATACATAGTATATGAGGAAGGACCTCCAAACACCCAAAATTTATTTATAAAAATATGTGTTTCCTAAAAGATCTAAAAACCAGTGTCCCATATGACCCCACAATCCTCATACTGGAAATATACCTGGAGGAACCCAAATCACTCTATGAAAATAATACCTGCACATGTATGTTTATTGCAGCATGATTCACAACAGCAAAAACATGGAACCGACTGTGCTGCCAATCAAAAGAGAACTGGGTAAAAAAAAAATTGTGGTACATATGCACAATGGAATATTATGCAGTCATAAAAGACAAAATTATGAACTTCATAGCAACTTGGATGGACTGAGTGATCTATCACAGAAACAAAGAACTGAGTATCACATGTTCTTATTCATAAGCAGAACTGGAACAACTATTGTAATACTATAAGAAAGGGATTGGCAGTAGTGGGAAACTGCCAGGGGAGGTGGGCACATCTCATCAACAAGGGTATCTGCATAATGAACATTTGTATACCTAACCCTGAATTGTACCTCACATATTTAAAATTTAAAAAAAATTACTGTGTATTTATTCTTACATGTTTAAACTTTAGGCACCTTCAAAATACTCTCCATTTGATGCAATATACCTATCCTCTCGAGACATATTTTCCACTGCTCAAAACAGTTTTTGAACTTGTCAATTATGATTCCTTTTAGTGGTTCTGCTGGTTTTGTTTCACCTCTTCCACATCAGCAAAAAATGTTTCCCTTTGAGGATCCTTTTCATCTGGGAGACAACAAAAAACAAAGTTACTCAGGGCAAGATCAGGTGACTAGAGAGGAAAGGGCATGGAACCATGCCGTTTGGGGTCAAAAACTGCTGAACATTCAGCATCATAAGGGCAGGTGTGCATCATGAAATGGGCAAACACGTTTAAAAAATCTCCAAAACAAAAATTTACTGAAGCCAAACGCAGCCTCTCACAACAATGCTAGGTGATGCATTGATACTGATGAGTTCCTGGAACTCTTACTTACTGGGGGAAGCCTGTACTACCAGGGGTCCGCCCTCCAAAAAGTAATTTCGGATTTTTTGGATCCATCCTCATATGTAGGATGTGCTACTCTCTATGGTTCCATGCATCCACTGGGGGTCTTGGAACATATTCATGAAGGTTCCAGAAATACTATAATTTTACTCTATTAGATCTTTCATCTCAGGCAATGTGTAAACTATGACACTATAGAGCCCAAGCAACACAGCTGTGTCATGACTCTAAAAGACTCAGTTCTCAAGGAGCTATATTCTTGACTATCAGTTTCATTGGGCAATGTCCTGAACAGAGGCTGAAACACTTTTCTGGAAGAAGGAGATTCCCAAGAAACTGATTGTGTTAGTGTTATAGTCTGAGGACTTCTTGAGATTCTGGAGGGGAGGAGGGAAAAATTAGAAAAGTAGGGTAGACCCTCTGCATGTAGAAGTGCAAATTGACTTCTACATGCAGAGGGTCTACCCTACTTTTCTAATTTTTTTCTATTGTTGGGCACACATTAATGTGACCTCACTGGTACCTACAAGGTGGCGACGTCTAAGTGCATTCAAGTTACTCTAAAAAAATCTAGTAATTAATATATAAAGAAGAGTCCTGGAACTGTATCTGACTGAAAAGATCCCACATAGGAAAATTGTATTTAAAAAAAACCCAAAAAACTAACAATGAAAGTGAGCATTGCACTTATGAGAGGTTACAAAAGGATCAGCCCAACTGGAAAACAGGCTGGGTGTTTATAAAGACAGGAAATAATAGATAGTCAGTAAGACTAACTGATACACATTCTTAAATGGATATTGGAAAGTTTAGCATTGGTAACAAAGACAATATGTAACTACTCAGGGAAATGTTTAAAAAATGTCTTGAAAGTATCATTCTAGCAGCTTTAACAACAACAAAAAATTATAAAAGTTAGATGTCGCATGTTGGACCACAGCCTAAGCAGGTGGCACTAAAAGGAGGAAACCTCCAAGAAATAATTTTTTAAAATGATTGGTTACATCTAGATCTTGGTTTCTACTACCATTTTCAAGGGGGAAAAAAAGAAAAGAAAAGAAACCAGGATCCTTGGGAAAATGACTGATTCTAAGACTGGGGGTGGAAATAGTAAGGTAAGCCTGAAGCATTGAAATACCAGAAAGCAAGAAAATAAAAAACGAAACAAAAACCATTTCACAATGATTGGGGTAAGTGGAAGGAACAAAGGAGATAACTGAAAGAACTCCTAATGGGTAAAGCTGAAACAATTTGAGCAACAAAATAAAGTAGTATTGGTTAGTTACCCAAATTATGAAATAACTATTCATGAACCCACACTGATATAAATACAAATTAAGTAAATAACAAATGGGGGAGAGAGACAAATCTTCTGTGAAGAACAATTCCAAATAATTTATGTGTGAGCTCTTCACAGTGACATCTTTCTAAAGAATACAGAATGGCAAGGGGGAAATTCAATGAAAAAACTTGAAAAACACTACCTAAGTCAAGTGATCAATGTCAATATCCACAGTGAAAAGTCATGTTGATAGTATGTGTCCTTCACAGGATGTAATTAAAATGGTACTTTACCTCTGTGGTCTTTCTCCCCTATAATCATGAGAAAAACATACAATTCCAAATTAAAGGCATTATATAAAATAGCTGACCAGTATTCCTTAAAATTGCCAGAGTGATCAAAATCAAGGAAAGTCTGAGAAACTGACACAATCAACAGGAGCTTAAGAAGACATGATGACTGAATCGAATACGGTATCTCAAAAGTGATTCATCAAATGGAAATAGGAACTTAGATTTTTTTTAAAAAGGAAATATGAATAAAGCATGGACTTTATCTAACAATAATTTTTCAATAGTGGTTCGTTCATTGTAACAAATGTACCATACTAATATAAGATGTTAAACCAGGGGAAACTGCAAATGGAGTATATGAAAACTGTAGCATCGTCACAATTTTTTCCCGTAAATGTAAAACTGTTGTGAAATAAAAATTTTATTTTTTAAAATTCCCTATGTGGACATAAATAATCTTATATATCACAACCACTTACAATTTAAATGAAAAGAACAGTGGTTCTTACTTTCTACTTTTATGAAAAAAGAATAGGAGAGAAAATAATAATTTACTAATATTGTTTCCAAATGAGTAAAATAAGATATAATGTTAATTGCCCATCACAATCTATTTATCTTCACTATGGATTAATAAAGCAGGAAAGGTAAGATTGACAAAATTACTAGAAAATGGGTTTGGAGAGTAAGGAAAATGATTCTCCTAAGGAAAACTATGTTGAGCACCCAAACATAAAGTGGAAACAGAAAACTAAAGGTGACTTTAGTAGATCTGTAAATCATCAACCTGAATCATCAGCCTAATGGATATAGTTGATTCTCCTGCAGAAGTAGGAAAGAACAAAAGGCAGCATATTCATAAGTAAAATGTTGAAATTACAAAGTAATGAGAAATTACTCACTTTATTTAAAAGTTACTTCTTACTGAGATACAATTAAAGTGAAAGAAAGAATTTTCAGAAAGAGTTTGAGCAATAAGGGCTGAACACTGTGGCTCATGCCTATAAGCTCAACTCTTTGGGAGGCCTAGGCTGGAGAATTGCATGAGCCCAGGAGTTCAAGACCAACCTGGGAAATAGAATGAGACCTTGTCTCTACACAAAAATGCAAAAATAAACCAAGTGTGGTGGCATGTGCCTCAGCTACAAAAAGCCCTGGATCCCAGGAGGTGGAGGCTACAATGAGCCAGAACCAAGGCACTGCACTCCAATCTGGGTGAAAGAAAAAGACCCTGTTTCTCCTCCCGCCCCCAAAAAAGAGCTTGAGCAATAAGACCAAAAGAAGCTGAGGTCAAGGAGGTTGACTTGGGTAAGAAAAGAATATTATGTTAAGGTTGGAAATCTAAGAATAATCCAGGTTGTAAGCATCCTAAGTTCAAAGATTGTCTTGTTCATCATTGTATGTAAACATTCAGCACAGTGCCTGGCACATAGTAGATGCTCATTAAATATTCAAGGAAATAAACCGTGATAGTGACACACATGGGAACAAAACTAGACAGCAGATATTTAAGAAGAAAAAAGGTGCTGAGGATACTTTAGATAATAAAGTCATTGATGCTGTAATTGAGAGATAATAGAGAGTTAAGTGAAGCAAGAGATGAGAACTAGCAGAGCAGTAAATAAGAGACAGGAGGAGAAACTTTTAGACTAAATGAAATGTGGTATGCTGGATTGAATCCTGGGGGGAAAAAGGACTGTAACAGAAAAACATGAAACCCAGATAAATTCTGGAGTCTAGTTTATAGCAATGTCAGTATCTTAGATTTAATAAATGAACCACAGTAATATAAGATGTTAACAATGTGAAGAACTAGACGAAGGGTGTACAAGCACTCTCTGTATTACCTTTGTAATCTTTTTGTAAGTATAAATGTATTCCAAAATAAAAAGTTTATTAAAATTTTTTAAAAAGAGAAAACAATAGAGCTTGATAAAGAATAACAACAAGAAGAAGAGAAGATAGAGAAGCAAATATTGCTGTTGAAGTTTTTATTATTGTTGTTTTACAAATAACTTGTGGCCAGTCCACTGACTCCTGGGGACAAAGAGTGACTTGTGCTGTGGAAATTCTTCCTCAGAGTGGTTCCAGTCAGTAGGTACTGACATTGAAGCAGTTTTTGAGTTCTAATTACTATTTATTGGGGGGGGAAGAATAGAAGAAAAAATAAGATTTACTAATATTAATTATCTTCAAGTGAGTAAAATATACCTATAACATAAATATAATGGGGGCTTGCATGCTCTCAAAGAACATCCAGAAAGTATGCCATTTACCCTTGAGAACCACAAAACAAAAACAGCACAAGTTCTGTTCCATTTCTTCTCAAACAACCCATCATATTCCCTCTCACATTCTGAGGATTTATTGAATTCATTGCACCCACAAATGAAGTGGGAATTAAGGGAGAAGATGTCCACTTCTGGCACCTTAGATTTGTTGAAAAACGTTCTGTAAAATATTCTATACTTTAGAGCTATTTCAATAGCTTTAAACAATATTAGATATAGATTGTATTTGTTTCCTTTATTTAAAAGATAAAACATTTGTACTCTCTTAGAACACATAAATATGCTCCTACTATGTACAAGGCTGGGTTAGATACTAGCGATGAAAACATGGAAATATATAACCTAGGATGAACTTACCATAGTAAAAATATTCTCCTAAAGAAAACTACTGTAAATAATTTAAATCATGGATTCAAATTTTCAAGAAATCTATTGTTGGCAGATTTACAAATTGTATTGGCATTGAGTCAAAAAGCCTGAGGCAGAAGAAACAGTAAATAGCAAATCTCTAGGTGATAAATATGGGTAAAAATGGCCAACATTTATGATTCAAAGTGCTAAAAGCATAATCTTGAAGATATGTTCATAACTTAGCTCCTTCTAATACATCTCTTAGTAATTTCACATTATCCTGAAATGAAACACATTCTTCTAAAATAAAGTGAGTTTTCCTGCATCCCAATTGCATTAAGACAATAGGTGAGGGTCTTTTTCATACCTGCAACTATTGGTTCAGAGATAGATATATAACCCAATTAGTGTTAGCTAGACTAGAGAAACTGTTTTTCTTGTATTCCTGAAAAAGAATAATTCTCTTATTTGTTGAAATTCCCAAAATAAACTGGTCTCTTTTTCCTTGAAAATGTAAAGATAGTAAGTTTTTAATAAAATATGAAGTCTGAATCCTAAGGGACTAAAGCAGTCTGAACCCTAAAGGACTAAAGCAGTCCTAAGGGACTAAAACATGTGTCCTAAAGGTCTGAGTTAGGAATTCTCAGATATTACTTCTGCTGCATTCTATTAGTCAAAGAGAATCATAAGACTAACCCATCTTAAGAACCCAGAAGCAAGAGGAAGGACAATAGAGTTCACCTCTGGATGGCAGGATTTTCATTTATCTACAGGAATAGAATAATTATTGGTGGCCATATTTGGAAGCAATCTACCACAGTTAGGGACGTACTGAGTGGAGTGATAAAGAGTGAAAATAGCCATCTATTCAAATAGCCAATAAAAGAGAATTCAAAGCAAATAAAATTTTAAGTTCAAATAAACTGACAGTGTGCAGGCTGGTTGCCATCATAGAAATGAAGGAAGAACAATATGACTGAGCATGATGATAGAGGAAGGGAATTGATTAGATGAGTGGCAGAGATGGGCAAGGTCAAGGTGCATGGGATGACATGAGACATTGCTCATGGGCTTGGTTTATTAAATGTCAAGCTTACACAAGCTTAGTTCTTTCTCTGCTTCCCAGTATTTTGAGAAAGTGCATCTTTAACACATTCCAACAGTCTTAATAAGGGAAAGAAAATCTGATTTGTCACTGGAAGTTCTGACGAAAATAGAATCCGTTGTATTTTAAAGAGACATTTTTATTCAATAATTCATTCTTCAGAGACCATTTTCTAGTTTTATTTCTCCTCTCTTCTATGAGTACTTTGATTTATGATCTTTCATTAATGGCATAGTACTTTAACATCAATAACCATTAAGTATTAGAAAAGTGCGATGTGTATTCAAAATGGTTTCCAAAAGCTTCCAAGTATTTTGCCATTAAGGTTTAAATCTTTAAATGTTTGAAACAAAATTACTTTAAGCTATCTGGAGGAAAATATTTCCAGAGATGAAAAAAAAAAGAGAGGGACATAATAAATAGATGCAACAAGCTTCTTGAAAAGATTACTAAGAAATAAAATCACATTTATAGACAATAATGGTTGTGTTCTAATAAAATAATACTATTCACCCAGGACTAGAAAGACAAGATTCACATTCAAAAGATCATCACTTTGCAAGATATCTAAAGCAGTGACATGAACTATGGTCCAATCCTACTAATACATTTTAATATCAGGAATTTGTGTGTGGGTTTACTGTTGTCACTTATGTTCTATAGAACAAAACATTTAATAAATTGTTAGCTCAGAATTTCATAGTTATATTCAAACAGGGATTATTCTGTGATTGCCTTCTTTTTAGGAATATTAGGTCAAAGATATTTTTAAAATATGTAATGAAGGATGTATGTTCTTTAAAATACTACTTCCATGTTAAGACACTTGATTTTTTAAGGGTAGGATAGACTTTCACATTATATAATGTAATTTACTAGCTTCTACTTCTATACTAACACAAGAGCTATACTTGTGGTCCAGATATTGGGAGAACCTAATATGTCATAATGTTTCCTAAGGAAAGTCTACCACTTCTTCCTTAGTTAAATCCCATTAGAAGAAACCAAGAAAGTCCCACTTTAGGTAAAACAATTTTCAATAATAAACATTGCTGCAGTGAGGTTTCTGTACATTAAAAAATGATTCCACTTGCAAAGGGACTTTACTCAAAAATGGTAAATGATAGAAATGCCAAGAGACTGTGGCTTATTATTCTACAGCGAACCCGTACTGCAACCCACAAAAACATTGCATTCATTTGGTTTAATGATCTCTCACTAGTACTC
The DNA here is from genome assembly GCF_000164805.1 of Carlito syrichta. NCBI lineage: Eukaryota > Metazoa > Chordata > Mammalia > Primates > Tarsiidae > Carlito > Carlito syrichta. The sequence continues at coordinate 139,118 of NW_007257860.1, read as the reverse complement.
AATAGGGATCTTTCTGGAATGTTCTGCCTTTCACTTAAACCCTTTTCATCATGTGTTGATTTTTCTACTTATTTTTTTGTACTCCTATTAGTTTAAAGATATTTGCACTTTATTCACTGTGTTATATACATCCTTTTATTGTTTCCAGGTCTTAATGTTACTTTATACTATGTCAGAAGTTTATGGCTCATTTGGGGGTTATTTTCATTTATATACTTAAAACAAACCTCTAAGTTTGATGAATTGATTTTGTAGTAAGAGAAAATTAATTGTAAAGATCTTTAGAAATATTCCATCTTGAAATCCCTCTCCCTAATGTGTAAAATGCACAAGTTGACATGACTTTTCTTAATAGGTTTGAAAAATGAATCAAGGACATAATAGTTCAGAAATAATATTGCTAGCAACTTCCAAAAATAAAGAAAGGGAAACAAAGAATTCAAGGACAGCTGAAAATACACAGGGCAAACAGAAATGCTGCACATTCAGTGATGTGCTGAATGTTATGTTTGTCAGCATTAAGGAAAAAATAGACAAGGATAAAATTTTTCTTTTCTTATACCTGCTGGAAAAAAAAATCCATGTGCTTTCAACTTGATGGATAATTTGATGTGTTATAAAGTCAAGGAAACAACAAAAAGCAACACAAGGCAGGGTTAAGGGAAAAAATACTTGGCCCAGTTTTCTGCCTCAGAAAAAATGACAAGAGATAATAGAGGCAAAGGTTGCATTTGTCACTTTCCTCATACTGTCACCTTCCTGTGGGGATGTATTTTTGCATGTATTTGGGACTACTAGGTGTTAAGTTTAGTTGTACGGAAGTTTTGACTGAGATTGCTTGAGCAGAGCACTTACTGATTAAACAAGAGTTTGCCCTGAGAGATCCAGACATCTAAATAAGGCTACAGAGGAGACATTGCATCAAGCAGGAGACACATTTGGCTTAGTTTGATCTGATGTACAGTTTCTCAGGAGTATGCTAGTAGGAAATTTTTGTCAGAAAGCATTTATTCTCATAAAAGCTATTGTCAGGACAGCTGTTAACAGCATTAGCAACACCAATAAAATTAAGATGCTCTCCTCCTTATGCTTAAAGGCTGAAAAACCTGCCTACCTGAGTTGGATTCATAAAGTACACAAAATAAATGCAGTAAGTTACTCTTGTGCAATAAGCTAAAATGATATGATACAAATCATTTTCAGCATCTGTACTGCTAAGTACCTATTATAGCTAGACACAGAGCATTAAGAAGCAATGGACCATGTTGTATCTGCCCATTTATACTGTATATATACTGTGTACTCATTGTAGGTATCAGGAGTAATCCACTAGAATGCATCTAGTTTGAACTGTCACATAAAGGAATGGATTATTTGCAGGGGTTTTAGAACATGAATGGAGCTAGTCATAGAGCAATAAATGCAGGCTTAAAACCAGAAATCAAAGTAAAATAGAATGTTCTCCCTGTTCTTCCCTACCTTATTCCTAAAAACCATTAAAGCAATTTCAGGCAGTATAGAAAGCCACCTCATGGAAGAGTGCCTATCCCACGAGATTTCCCCAGTTCGCAATAGCATCCCTAATGAGCAAGGAGTTACCTCTGTGTGATTCTGGCAGAGGACCCACATGGGTCAGGTACACCTGCCATCATTCTGGAGTGATTTCAGGGTCCTTTCTTCTTTATTTCTTGCTCCTATTTGGGAAAAAACCAAAGGTAATGAGATAAAGAGAAACTCTGACAATGAATTCCCCTACATAACTTGGTTCTTCTATTTCTCCTCTATTTAGACATTGAATATCGGTATCCAAAGCACCATAGCATATCCTGCAGTTGACTCACTTCCTCTTACTGTCGTAGGTCTGCTCACTTTAGCTGTTCCTCCTCTAGAATTAGAAATGCTTGTATGGATATCAGTCTGCTTAGGAAATGATATCTGAGGGAGCCAAAGTAAGGCCTCTCTGTGACTGCTTACAACTTTGTATTAAAGATTTAAGGCAGGGCAACCCCTCCAGGTCCCCTCCCACTGTGGGAGCTTTTCTGTGCTCTCAATAAATCCTACTTTCTCCAAAAAAAAAGGGAAAAAAATATCTAAAACAATAAAAAGAAAGACACAAAAATTTGGTTTGTCATCCATATTCAAAAATCTATCTTCAGCTTATACTGTAACAGCAAGCATCTCTCATCAGTTACAATACGTAAAATAATATTAGGAATGTGAGGTGCTAGAATTCCATGCAATCTATCAAATTTGATTTGAGACCCTAGCCACTGGTTGAGATAGAATATCAGAGTCTTGCTCCAAGGAAAGGAAGTTTGCAAGAACAAGACGAATTATCAGGGTCCCAGGTGATACTGTAGAACCTATTTCAGTGGAACTAGAAATCTGTAGGAAACCATGCAGCACTTCATAACTAAGAAAAACTGATGAAAGTCAGTGGGCACAAAGGAGGCCAGAGATTTTCTGCAAGCAATTTTCCTAGGGAAACAAGATTGATACTTGTTCTACTAATCATATGAATGAGATTCATAAACATCTACTGACAAGTGTGTTTCAAGCAAACTCAGAGGCTCATCCTCCAAGATGAAGGTTTTCACCACATGCTAATGGCTGGGCTGGGTTAGGTAGGAATTGACAACAGCAGGAAATAAAATCTGCCTCTTTAAATAAAATGTTACAATAAATATAATTGTGGAATCTTAATATTTAATTCAGAGGCTTCTAAAATGCTGTTTTCAGAAAATGAATCAAATTCCCATTTCAATTAAAATATAAATTATTCTCCAAAATATAAGTGAGAAAAACAAACTTTTCCTCCCAAAGCCATGACATAGGAAGTCTGTTATCTTCCTAATCAAAAATGTTTATCCATATAAACTGACCTTTATTCATCTGACATAACTGTCTTCTACTGTCTTCTCTGTTGTGAAACTTCCTTGTAAGCAAAACCTCTCTCTCAATTCTTTTTAAAATGGTTTTTGTGTGTCTTCTGGACACCAATTCACTTCAATGATACATTATGTTAAATGTTTGGCTTTAACTAGCACTTTCTGAGCATAAATGTCAACACAAAAAGAAGAAAATAATATTAATTTAAGACAAAGATGTATCAAATTAAAGAAAGAAAGAAAAAGAAACCAAAAAAAAGCACCTTTGTTAAACAATGACTAGCAGTTTTTGTCCTGAAAATAATTCAAGAATGTCTATTTGTTTCTATCTTTGTGTTGGAAAAGATACAGCTATTAATGTATGAATCCTCCTAAGGTATAATTCCTGTGAAGCAGCATAGGAAAATGAATGTGTTTCAAGCTGAACTTATTTCTATACCTCAGCACACACAAATTTTGAGTACTAAGCTTCACCAGTTTATCCATGCCACAGCATTCTTTGAACTCAAATAAACTTTTAAAAAGTGAGAGTTTCTGCCTTCAAGAAACTTACTGTTCATTTATGTATAAATTTAACAGATTTTAAATTACTCATTAAAAGTAAAAGAAATGCTTTATGAAAATGAGCAATTATACATTACAGTAATTATTTAATTTAAAAATGTTTCATTATAATTAGCAACAATTGAAGTTGATTTTTAGGTAATCAAGTATAATACCAAGTTTATTTAATCGGGGTGAAAGCTCCTTAATAAAGAAAAGTTGATTGAAACTTAATAAGAAGAGCAAGTTTAAAATCTCCTTACTACTTAGCATAGAATGAAACTAGTATTTCAGCCATCTGAACTTTCTTAGTGTAAAATTCATTAGCATATAGTAGTTTAGTATGGCCATGTATGGAAAGGAAAGTATATTCTTGTAGATATTTTTCAACCTTATAAATGGTTCAGGTATTATCACAGGCAGAATTAGTTTGTATTCTTTGAATTGATCATATCATTGTCAGCATTTTTTAAAACCTACATAGATGATGCCCACTATATTCCATTAAATAAAATCAAAAGAAAGATATTTTAGTTGTAGCTAGTCTCCTGGATCTAGCAATTGAGGGTCAGATTATGTAAAGGTTATTTCCCTATTCAGCTTTAAACAATACAAATGCTTAAGTATACATTAGTAAAAAAGTTGTTAGATTTCACAGGATGGAACTTCATTTTCACAAAAGCCAGTAAGTTTAAGATTTGCACTCTGGAATTGTTTCTGAAAAATATGTTGAGTACATTTGTCAAATATATTCCACTGTAGAGGGTAAAGCATTTTGGAATGCAAGATGGTGACCCTAGTTTCAACAAAAGTCATGGGGTGGGGGTTTACTAAGACAAAATATGGCTTAACAGAGCACATCATATTTTTTTATAATGTTCTTTGAAAGTCTAGAATATGCTCTCATTTATTGGTAGGAGTAAAAATATAGCTTTACACATGGAGGGAAAAAAACCTAAGTGCTATTTAGGGAAACCATAAGATGTGCTGTGCATTTATCCAGAATCAGTACAATTTTTCTTTTTTGCCTGAGACACTGGTCATTAATCTTTGCAAGCAGCCATGTGGAAATCTAAGATGTCATCCATGCACAGCATCATATTCATAGACTACATTTTAAAGTTCAGCTTACTGAATCATGGAGCAACTTACTTTCTCTAAAAGAAGTTTATTTTGATCCCTATCTGTCAAACTGGCAATGATTAGAAATCTTTACTGAATTACTTTTAGCAGCATCATCATTTTTCAAAGCAAGGAAACACACATACATATTTTGACTGCAGTTGAAAATACTTTGAGGGGCATCAAATGGGCACAGAAATGGCACCTTAAGTATAACCAGAGTTTCAGTAAATCAAGATTCAACTTCTTTTTTGTGCCTCAATCTCATGTCTTAATGTAGGTGTTCAGCTGGCACTGCTCAGTCACCACCAGGAAGACCTGAAAGAATCACAGACAGAATGTCAATGACGGACAGAAACTGACAAACACATCCCAGTTCAGGTTAGAAGTGAAGGTGATTGCAGAAGAGTTCTCTTAAGCACATGTAGTTTATATGTGCTTGAATTATTATGAAAAAATAAACTGAAAAGATTTGGAAAACCTAGATGAAAACCTGATTCCACCTCTTACTAGTTAAGTGACCTTGGACTAGGAGCTTGACCTCTCTCAAGGTAATGTTATTCATTGAGAAAATAATAATACAACTTGCTCTACCTCTCACACCAAATTCCTATAAAGTTCAAATGAAATTATGCATATGAATGTGACATTCAGATTTTAAATGCTATGCAAGAGAAGACTTGATTATCATACTGCTACATTTTTGCTTCTTCGCCTTTCAAGTGTCACTTTCCTCGAGGAGTTCAGGATAAAATAGTCTCTCTCATACTCATTGCTAAACAAGTTCACATCCTACTCCTGAGTTTGACTCTGTCTTGGCTACACTTCATGACTGAGCTAGTTACCGGCTCCTTCTATAAGTTGATATTGTCACCAAGTGGGTTCACTGAAGGGTAACACATTTCTCTCCATCTCTCCTGACCTTAATTGTCACATAACTAATGCAAGGCTGTAATGTTAGCCAATTAAGAAAGGCCAGGCATCACGGAGAAGGAAGTACAACATACTATGACTGAAGAATGAGATGAACAACTACACTATATGCCTCACTTCTCACAAGTTTATCACACAACTCTCTCAGAATTCTCTCGGAGCTTTCCATCAGGTTTAGGCATCCACAAATTCGTTGGATCATGTCACTTTCTCCTCTATTTTTTTCTCTTTTCTACAAATCTAAAATTCCTATTCAACTCCTTGTCACTCACCCCAAAGTAGACCCTGAGCCTCCTTTTGTATAATCCTCCCTAAATAATTAGCATTAAGGTAAAATAGTTCCACTGTGTTCCATGTATGTGTCCTTAACCAATAATTTAAATGTTTGAATTATATTTTAAACAGATGTGGTTTTACATGTGTGTTTTGGTTGTTGTTGTTTTATAATATTAATGTTTTAGGTAAGGTTCTCACACGCAAAAAAGTGACAAACTAATTATAAATATTTATGCAAGAATACTAAATAAAGTTTTACTAAACAAAATCAGTAACATGTTAAAAGAATAAAATGAATCTTCTCGGTTTATGCCCAGATTGTAAGGATGCATCGATATTAGGAATTGTAAAAGTATCATTTTCCTTATTCACAGAGTTAATGCAAAAGTTGTAGGATTATCTTTATAGATACTGAAAAGGTATTTTAAAAAAATTAAATTCATTCTTCATAGGAATTATTCAAAGATAAAAAAATTAGTAACTTAAAATTATTTATGTACTGATATTTTTTAGTATGAGCATAATTATATATATGTGTATATCATACATATATACTAGAGGAATTTCCATCAAAACCAGAAAAAATATCAAGAATGCCTGCTACCACTATACTATTTAACATTGTACTGTCTGTACAAGCCAGTATCATTAGAAATGAAAATCAGTTAGAAATATCTAGTTTCAGGCAGGGCGCGGTGGCTCATGCCTATAATCCCAGCACTTTGGGAGACTAAGGTGAGAGGATTGCCTGAGACCACGGGTTCGAGACCCACTTGGGCAATTTGGCGAGACCTTACTTCTACAATATATCAAGAAAAATTAGCCAGGTGTGATGGCACATACCTGTGGTTCCAGCCAGTTGGAAGGCTGAGGTGGAAGGGTAGATCACCTGAGCCCACCAGGACAAGGCTGCTGTGACTGTGAGCATGGCACCACACTCCAGCCTGGACAACAGAGTGAGACTACAACTCAACAAAAGAAAGAAAGAAAGAAAGAAAGAAAGAAAGAAAGAAAGAAAGAAAGAAAGAAAGAAAGAAAGAAAGAAAGAAAGAAAGAAAGTTCTAACTAGCTAGAAATTCAGAAGATATGACTGTAACCTGGCAAAAACTATAGTACATTAAAATTATTACTGAAAATGGAAGACTATAGTAAGGAAGTTTTGTGATTAAGATGTAAAAATCAGTAGTCTTCATATATACAAAAATCCCAGAAGATACAAAGTGAGAATAGATCTTTACAGTAGCAACAATATACATAAATTGTCTAGAAATAGACCTAACAAGAAATATGTAAATCTTACCAGAGGAAAAATTATAAACACTACTAAGATCTCAAAAGAACACTTGAACAAAGAGAAGCTATACAATTATCTTAGTCAGAAAGCCAATATCATGTCTTTTCTACCAAGTTAATTTATAAATTTGACTCAAAAGCAATAAAAATACTCATATATTTTTATCCTCATAGAGATAGGAAAGCTTATTCTAATCTTTATTTCTGGAAATAAAAAAGCAAAATAAGCCAGAAATTATGTTTTAAAAATTAAAAAATAATGTTGAAGGAAACTAACCATTTTAGATGCTAAAACAAAAGTTTAAAATGTGAAATACAAACATGTCACTAGACTCACTGACAAATAGAAGAGAATTAAAAATCCATAAATAGACTCAAATATATATGAGAATTTAGCATATGATGAATGTGGCGTCTCAAATCACTTAGATAAAGGTGAAACTGTCAGTAAAAAGAGTTAGAATAAAAGAACAGAAATGGGGAAAAATTGGATTTATAGTCTCATCTTACATGAAAAAAGACTCCAAATAGAGAAGAAATTTGAATATAAAATATAAATTTAGAAGAACTCACAGGAGTTCCAAAACTTCATAAAAAGCTCTGTAGACCTGTTTCCCAGCAAAGCTGGTGAAAATTGCTTGTGTATGAACTTGTAGTTTATATCTTGGGGTTCCTTGGTCATCTCAAGTTTTGTGTATCTGGAGAGCAAATCCACACAAAGGCAAATCCTTGTCCTCAAATACTCATTTTCCTCTTTCCATTTTGGTCTCCTGCTCTGCTCAGAACCATAGCAGCCTCCTCTGAAGGTCCTGGGGATTGGGGATGTGGAATCCCACTTTGAATGGAGCGGGAGTAAACCCAGCACACCATTATTAAACTAACCTAGACCTTTGAAGTTCCAATTTTATTAAGAAAAGGGAATCCTTTAGGACTGTAAGTCTTGATCAGGTCCTGAGCCGTTAACTTCTGTCTTTCTGGTTATGAATGCCATCAAATCAAAGTCCAAGAGAATATTATTAGCAAGTGCTCCCAAGGTAGTAGATTTATTGGTCATATCTCTGCTAACACAATTTTATTTGAATATTGGTCTTGAATCCCCCACTGTCTTTCTGACTACTCATTGGTTTTTAAGATAAGTTTTTAAACATTCTTTTAATGATCTTTAATCCTTATTTATTTATTTATCTATTTATTTTATCTATTTATTAGTTTTGCTTTCTTGAGGCAGGATCTCACTCTGTTGCCCAGGCTGGCGTGCAGTAACACAATCACAGTTTACCACAGCCTTAACTTCCTAAGTACAGGCAATCCTTCTGCCTCAGCCTCTGTCAAAAACCTCCTTGTACTGATAAAGGACATTGGCAAACTCTCAGTATATAAAATAAATGTGCAAAAGACAATTGCATTTCTTTACACCAATAATAAACAAACAGAAATTCAAATAAAAAGCACAATCCTATTCACAATAGCCACAAAAAAAAAAAAATGAAATACCTTAGCATCTTCCTAACCAGAGATGTGAAAGACATTTACAATGAAAACTACAATACACTGCTCAAAGAAATCAAAGATGACACAAACAAGTGGAAAAATATCCCATGCTCATATATTGGAAGAATCAACATTGTGAAAATGTCCATCTTACCTGAGGTAATCTACAGATTTAACGCAATACCCTTCAAATTACCAGCAGCATTCTTTTCAGAGCTAGAAAAAAGCAACACAGGAATTCATATGGAAGCACAAATGACCAAGAATAGCCAAAACAATCCTCAGCAAAAAAAAAAAAAAAATAGGAGGTATCACACTACCAGACTTTAAACTTTACTATAAAGCTACGATAATCAAAACAGCCTAGTATTGGTACAAGAACAGGCATATAGAACAATGGAATAGAATTGAGATTCCAGAAGCAAAACCTCAATTTCTCAAGCAACTCATCTTCGACAAAGCCTCCACCACCCACTACTGGGGAGAGGAGAACCTATTCAGTAAATGGTGCTGGGAAAACTGGCTGACCACATGTAGAAGATTCAAACAGGACCCCTATCTATCCCCATACACAAAAATTATCTCTAAATGGATAAGAGACCTAAATGTAAAACCTCAAACCATAAGAACTTTAGAAATTGCAGGTCACACCATTATGGAAGTTGGAACTGGCATTCAATTCCTAAGCAAAACCCGAAACACACAGGCCATAACAGATAAGATAGTCAAGTGAGACCTCATTAAACTGACAAACTTCTGCAAAGCCAAAGAAACCATCAAGAGAGCAGGGAGTCAGCCCACAGATTGGAAAAAATATTTTCCAACTCCACGTCTGACAAAGTCCTAACATCAAGGATCTACAAGGAACTCAAGTATGCTGAAAAGAAAAAAAACAAATAACCCCATTACAAAGTGGGCAATAGACACTTCTCAAAAGAAGATATACAAGCAGTCAACAGATACATGAAAAAATGTTCAGCCTCACTAGTCATCAAGGAGATGCAAATTAAAACTACACTGAGATGCCACCTAACTCCAGTCAGAATGGCCATCATCAGTAACTCAAAAAATAACAAATGCTGGAGAGGATGTGGCAAAAAGGGAACACTTCTATGCTGTTGGTGGGAGTGTAAACTAGTACAACCTCTGTGAAATCAGTGTGGCAATTCCTAAAAGTTCTAAAAATTAACCTTCCATATGACCCTGCAATCCTCCTCTGGAATATGCCTGGAAGAACTCAAATCGCTCTATGAAAAAGATACCTGTACCCGTATGTTTATCGCAGCATTGTTCACAATAGCAAGATCATGGAACCAACTGTGCTGTCCATCAAAAGAGGACTGGATTAAAAAATGTGGTACATATACACAATGCAATATTACACAGTCATAAAAAAAAAAACAAAGTCATGAATTTTGCCGCAACCTGGATGGAATTAGAGTTTATAGTACTGAGTGATTTTTCACAGAAACAAAGATCTGAGTATCACATGTTCTCACTCATAAGTGAACCTTGAACAACTGCCATAATACTATAAGCAAAGGATGGTCAGTGGTGGAAAACTATGGGGGGGGACAGGGAGGGGAGGGAAGTGGGATTAAGGGTAGTCAATATCTGTCTGGGGAGGCGGGGGCACACCTCATCAACAAGGGTATGTGCACAATGAATATTTGTATACCTAGCCCTTAACTGTACCCCAAAATTTTGAAATAAAAAATATAAAATATAAAAAGTATTCTTTTAATGATTTTTAATCCTTATTTATTTATTTATGATTTTTTACTTTCTTGAGGCAGGATCTCACTCTGTTGCCCAGACTGGAGTGCAGTAGCACAATCACAGCTTACCATAGCCTTAACCTCCTAAGTACAGGCAATCCTTCTGCATCAGCTTCCCAAGTGGCTAATCATTTTATTTTATTTTTTTGTAGAGATGAGGTTTCACTATGTTGCCCAGACTGGTCTTGAGTTCCTTGGCTCAGTCAATTCTCTCACCTTGGCTTCCCAAAGTGCTGGGATTATCTAGTGAGACACCATGCCCAGTCAGTTGTTTTTAGTGGAAGGATTGATGTAAGTAACTCATCTTTCACTTCAAACACAGGAACAATCCTTAATCTTTAAATTTTTATTTTGACAAGAATGTAGATAATGTTTATAGATGCTAGGTCAGAACATCTTTAAAAGAATAATACCTTTCTTCATTCTTGTTTAAATATACTCCTTTCACTTAAATAGTACTAAGTCCACTGTGAAGTAATTTAGACTAGCAGTTAGATGACTTTGAAGTCAGCATTCTTAATTATATGTATACATAATGTTTTAGATTTTTTTAAAAAACTGAAATCTCGCTATAGGATTATGACTATTTTTGATACTAACCAGAAACTGCTGCAAATTTGTTGTAAAACAAAACCATAACTTGTAGGTATTGTGAGGGAAGGTAACATTTTTAAATAAGAGACTTAATACTCTCTGTTAAAAAAAAGAGAAAAAGAGTCGAGCACAGTGGCTTGCACCTGTAATCCCAGCACTTTGGGAGGCAGAGGCAAGAGGATTTCCTGACCCAGGGGTTCAAGAGCATTCCCGGTAATTTGGCAAAACCTCATCTCTATAATAAATCAAAAAATTAACTGATCATGGTGTCTTGCCTGTAGCTCCAGCTACTTGGAAGGTTGAGGCAGAAGGATCACCTGAGTCCTAGGTTGAACCTGGGGTAGCCTTTATGGTGCCACTGCAATCCAGCTTAGGTGACAGAGTAAGACTCCAACTCAAAAAAGGAGGGGAGAGTGGGGGAGAGAAAAGACACCTGTCCTTGTCTCCCTTTTTTTTCCTAGAGTATTTTCTTGAGGACATTTTAAAACTTTCTGTGTCTCTTCCAATTGTATGGAAATCTTTTTAAAGCTAAGTAAGTCTCTTACCAAACTTACAACCTAGGAATGTCTTTCTCAAGGACCTGAGAACAATCCCTTTGAAATGCAATTATCATGGAAGATAGTGCACCTATCTCCCAGTTTCCATGGAAATGAAATATCATCACACTGAGGGTTAGAATTCCAACATAAAAATTTGGTAGATGACACAAGCATTCAGTCTACAATGTTCTTCAAACATATTTCTATCACAAAGGTTTAAGTCCTTCAAAAAATTTTTTAAAATTTAAGTCCTCATATTTAACCTTAACATTTTCTATTGCCTCCACTATATATTCCCACATTTGTATGCTCAATCACTATCACAACATTTCTGTCTAATTAGGCTCTAGTTACTGTTATAAGTCACAAGGGCAATAGCTATATTTGATTAACTATTGAAATAGCCTTTACTCATTTTACTCTTTCCATTTGAGTTGACTGCCATTTTTTCTTTCTCAGAATATAAATACAAACCCTCTTTCATGATCCAGCTTAATCTTCACCTTCTTCGTCTTCTCTAAAGATGCTCACCAGTGTAGCGTTCTATTTTCTATCACCTCTAGTATGCTTAACAGAATCACACATTTGAGTTTCTATTCAGCAAATTTCATGACTTATTTCCATGTGCTATAATTTTACTGAATGCAAATTAATTTTCCTAAAATAAACCAAGAAACTACTTAAAGTGGTTTATATCAATATACTATTAATATAAGAAATACTTTTTGACTGGGACTTCTGGAAAGATGGTGATGGGACAGCCTGGTCAATGAAACTCTCTGCAAAGGAGAATGCAGAGGGTCTCTGGCTCTCTCCCCGGGGGCTGCAGATCCCAACATTGGCAGCCTGCTCGTCACACAGAGCTCGGCCATCTCCACTGCTGGGGCATCGCAGCGGTCTGGACAGCCACTGCAGCCGCAGACACTGCAGTCACCAGTGCCACCATGGCCTCCATGGCAGCCATAGTGCATCGTGCCACCCGTGCCTGAGGTGATCCATGGCTTCGGTCCTTGAAGCCCCTGCAGGAAAGATCTGCTGGGATCGCTGCCAACTCTGCTGCCACCATGAAGTTCTGCCAGCCTTGGGTCTCCTCCCGTGTCCCCTGAGGCAGGCTCCCATCTCCAGCCTCTGCCCTACTCCTGTTCAACTCCACCCCCTCTGGGGCAAGCAACTGAGATAGCACCACCTGCTGGCGATTCAAGACAGCTAGAAATCAGAGCTGAAAGGACATTGGACTTAAATGAAAAGACTCAGAGTGTGCTTGATTGATTCTGTTAGTTTAATGACTTGATTCGATTCCTACTGTTTTGTTCCCTTTTTTTTCTCTTCCTTTTCCTCTCTTTTCTCCTCTCTGTAAACCATATCCTTGTATAGGGGAACAGCACACCAATAAGGTGGTTGGTTAGCTTGTATGTTAGCATCATTGTATGTTTTAATTTTTTTGGTATGGGAGTTGGTTAGTCTGTAGCCATGGTCTATTGTTTTTATCCATTTAAGTTTAGGTCTCTCTCTCCATTTGTTTGTACACTCGTTTGTTTTTCCCCTTACTACTCTCTCTCCACCCCCACTAGTCCCCCCAATGTCAGTTCCATTCTCTTCCATATGCTAACCTTATTTTATTTCAGGGAGTAAACCTACAACCCCACTGCATGGACAGATCCCAAGGCAGTGGGAAGTGGGTTTCAGATTATCCATACATCTGTCGGCAGATACCAGGACCTGCAGATAGATTTTGAATCAGAGCTCCCCTTAAGTAAATCTCAAAACTGCAAAAAGGACCACCCCCAACCTACAGTGCAACTCCAGAATTGAACAAAGTACGAGGGCCTACATAAAAAAAATAGGAGACTGAACAAAGAGAAGTAAAAACAACCCCTCCACCCCTGAATAACAGAATTAAAGAAGATGGTGTCATGGAGGGAAGTAAAAAGTAGGGAGGGAAAAAAACCTGCACAAATGAAGAAAAACCAAAAGAAGAATATAGGTCTCACACAGACCCCTGCAAGATCAGACACTGAGAAAACAGACTCTGGAACACAAACAATGAAGAGCCCCCAGAATGGCTGGTCACATGCAACAAACCCAGACATCAAGACATTAATAGAGAGAATTTTAAAAATTGAGGAGAGACAAGAGGAAAATAGGAAGGAGTTGTTGTCAGAAATAACAGCAGTAAAGAATACTGTGCTGGAAATAAATAACAAACTAATAAGCATGGAAAGAATAATTAGCCAAGCAGAAGAAAGAATCTCA